>NC_092010.1:40858541-40913541 GCF_044704955.1 Pristiophorus japonicus
TTGTGTTACTGAATGATGTTTGTTGGCCTGCATGGGGCTGACTCTCTCGGCCCCCCCCTCTCGAATCCTGTGAGTGCTGCTCGACTATGTCACCAGCCTGTAGTCTGACTCGGGGCTTGATTGTTTAATCTGACCGTGTTTCTCTGAGCCTGCTCACCGGCTGCCCAGTTCAGTCCTGCTCCACGTTTCCCTGCTCCCGAGAATAAAACGTTCCATCAGAGCCCTGTCTCTCATGCTGAGGATACTGACCCGATTATATTACGGGAGGGGAGGGGGGAAAGAGTGTGATAAGAACATAACAAATAGGAGCAGGAGTTGGCCATTCGGCCCCTCGAGCCTGCTCCACCATTCAATGAGATCATGGCTGATCTTCGACCTCAACTCCACTATCCCCATATCCCTCGATTCCCTTAATATCCAAAAATCTATCGATCTCCGCCTTGAATATACTCAACGACGGAGCCTCCACAGCCCTCTGGGGCAGAGAGTTCCAAAGATTCACCCCCCTCTGAGTGAAGAAATTCCTCCTCATCTCAGTCCTAAATGGCCGACCCCTTATCCTGAGACTGAGAGACCCCTGGTTCTCGACTCCCCAGCCCGGGGGGGGGAAACATCCTCCCTGCATCTACTCTGTCAATCCCCCTCAGAATCTGGTATGTTTCAATGGGATCACCTCTCATTCTTCTAAACTCCAGAGAGTATGGGCCCAGTCTGCTCAATCTCTCCTCATAGGACAATCCCCCCACATCCCAGGAATCAGTCTGGTGAACCTTCGCTGCACTCCCTCAATGGCAAGTATATCCTTCCTTAGGTAAGGAGACCAAAACTGTACACAATACTCCAGGTGTGGTCTCACCAAGGCCCTGTATAACTCTAGTAAGACATCTTTACTCTTATACTCAAACCCTCCTGTAATAAAGGCCAACATACCATTTGCTCGAATCACTTGCTGTACCTGCAGGTTAACTTTCAGTGATTGGTGTACAAGGACAGCCAGGTCCCTCTGAACACCGACATTTCACAATCTCTCACCGTTTATAAAAAAAAAAATACTCTCTGCTTTTCTATTTTTCCTACCAAAGTGACTAACTTCACAACTTTCCACATTGTATTCCATTTGTCATGTGCTTACCCACTCACTCACTTAACAAACACACACAAGAGGCAGACGCTTACATCACCGAGCTCAATCAGTTATCAACTTGGTTCATTGCTGGCCAACACCCCTCTCCTCACCTCCTTCAGAAGGTGTTTTATGGGGCCACTGCAGGGAGCATCGCGTGCGACGGCAGCGAAGAGAGCAACTGGATTGGACGTCACCAAGATCCAGGTCGGTGATTGGAGCGTGGGCAGATACAGCAGGAGCGTCGAGATCGGGGCGAAGGAGCGGCGAGAGTTTGTAGAGGGACGTGATCGGGGCCCAGGGGCAGCACGGACCAGCCCACACTGCGATATGTGCGCGCACTGGGTCCGTGCAGCAGAGCTGGTCTCCAGTCGTCCTGGTTAACCCTTGCCCCTGGACCAAGACCTCGCTCTGTCAAGCCCGTGTGGTGCCTGGTGTGCAGCGGTCACCTCACGTTAAAAAAATCCACCCACAGGCATCTTCCACCCTTCAGGATGTAGTTTGGGATCTGGAATATTAGGTCCTTCATTGAAACACCTGGGAACTCATCCCTTATTGGTGTGGAAGCAAGTCATCCTCGCTTCGAGGGACTGCCGATGACAGAATTGGGCAGCCTCCAACACTGTTCGCAATGCTCACATGCTGCTGATTATTGGCGTTCCATCAAATGTCCCAGCACAGAAACGGGGCCATTGGGCCCACTGCTCCGTGCCGGTGTTAAACTCCACACTAGCCCCCATCACCATATCCTTCTATTCCTTTCTCCCACATGTGTTTATCCAACTTCCCCTTAAATCGATCAATACTATTCGCCTCAACCCCTCCCTGTGGCAGCGAGTTCCACATTCTCACCCCGTTCTGGGTAAAGAAGTTTCTCCTGAGTTCCTCATTAGATTTATTAGTGACTGTCTTATATTGATGCCCCCTAGTTCTGGTCTCACCCGCAACTGGAAACATCTTCTCTACGTCTACCCTATCGAACCCCCTTTCATAATTTAAAAGCCCTCTATTAGGTCAGCCCTCGGCCTTCTCTGTTCTGGAGACAAGAGCCCAGACATTTGAGGCCGAGACAGGTTGGATCATGATGACTCTCTTCCTTGCTGGTTCCTGAGGTCTGGATTATTCTGAGGAGAGATTGACTAGATTATGTCTGTATTCCCTAGAGTTTAGATGAATCAGAGGTGATCTCATTGAAATGTATAAAGTTCTTAAGGGGCTTGGCAGGGTAGATGCAGGGAGGATGTTTCCCCCCGGGCTGGGGAGTCTAGAACCAGGGGTCTCACAGTCTCAGGATAAGGGGTCGGCCATTTAGGACTGAGATGAGGAGGAATTTCTTCACTCAGAGGGGGGTGAATCTTTGCAATTCTCTGCCCCAGAGGGCTGTGGAGGCTCAGTCATTGAGTATATTCAAGGCTGAGATCGATAGATTTTTGTGAAGTAAAGGAATCCAGGGATATGGTGATAGTGCAGAAAAAGAAAGACTTGGATTTATATAGCGCCTTTCACAACCACCAGATGTCTCAAAGCGCTTTACAGCCAATGAAGTACTTTTGGAGTGCAGTCACTGTTGCAATGTGGGAAACACAGCAGCCAATTTGTGCACAGCAAGCTCCCACACACAGCAATGTGATAATGACCAGATAATTTGTTTTTAAGTTGATTGGGGGATAAATATTGGCCCCAGGACACTGGGGATAACGTTACTTTGAGGTCTTATGATCAGCCATGATCTTATTGAATGGCGGAGTGGTCTCGAGGGGCTGAATGGCCGACTCCTGCTCCTAATGTGGAGAAGTGTTTCACGTTTCAGCTGGAGTATTGTGTGCCCAATTCTGGGCACCCCACACTTTAGGAAGGACGTGAAGGCCTTTGAGAAGCTAAAATTGGCCGTGTGGTTGATGATGAAGAGGAAAGTCATGGGCTGCAGGAGGATATCAATCTACCGGTCAGGTGGGCAGAGCAGTGGCAAATGGAATTTAATTCAGAGAAGTGTGAGGTGATGCACTTTGGGAGGGCTAATAAGGAAAGGGTATACACATTAAGTGGTAGGCTACTTAATAGTGTACCTGAACAAAGGGACCTTGGAGTACTTGTCCACAGACCTCTTTTTTTGGGAACAAATGAGTTTGCAATTAATGTCAGGAGTGGGATTCGAATCCATTCCTCCAGAGGAAACTGATCTAAACGCAGCGCCTTAGACCGCTCGGCCATCCAATGTACCCGGGTGCTTGTCCACAGATCCTTGAAAGTAGCAGGCCAGGTGGTTAAGAAGGCATACGGAATGCTTGCCTTTATTGCCGAGGCGCACAATACAAGAGCAGGGAGGTTATGCTTAAATTGTATAAAACACTGATTAGGCTACAGCTGGAGTACTGTATGCAGTTCTGGTCGCCGTATTATAGGAAGGACGTGATCGCACTGGAGAGGATGCTGCCTGGAATGGAGAATCTTAGTTATGAGGACAGATTGGATAGGCTGGGTTTGTTCTCATTGGAACAGAGGAGGTTGAGAGGAGACCTCATTGAGGTGTGCAAAATATTGAGGGGCCTGGACATAGTGGATAGTAAGGGTCTATTTCCATTGGTGGAGGGGTCTATTATGTTGGGACATAGTTTTAAGGTGGTTGATGGAAGGTTTAGAGGGGGGGGCTTCTTTACGCAGAGGGTTGTGGGGATCTGGAACTCACTGCCTGGAAGAGTGGTGGATGCAGAAACCCTCATCACTTTTAAGCGATGGCTGGATGGGCACTTAAAGTGCAGTAACCTGCAGGGTTACGGACCTAGAGCTGGTAATTGGGATTAGACTGGATGACCTTTTGTTGGACGGTGTAGATATAACGGTAAGTACTGCAGGGAATCGAATACGGCCAGGGTGATCTCCTGGACTAGTGTCGATCGCCTGGATGGGTCGGAGAGGAATTTTCCCAGATTTTTTCTCCCTAAATTGGCCTGGATTTTTATCTGGTTTTTGCCTCCCAGGAGATCACATGGCTCTGGTTGGGGTGGAGTGTAGAATGTTTCAGTATAAAGTGGTGTCACAGTTGTGTGGGGCGGACTGGTTGGGCTGGGTGCTCTTTGCCTTTCCGCCATGGTTCATTGTTCATAGGTTTATATGTAACCTTCAGGGCTGCTGACCAAGGGCCGTGTGGCTGTGTCGGCCGGTGCAGACACGATGGGCCGAAATGGCCTCCTTCTGCGCTGTAAATTTCTATGTTTCTAAATGATCCACAGGCAGTATTTCGAAGAAGAGCAGGGGAGTTATCCCTGGTGTCCTGGTCAGTATTCTTCAACATAAACAGTTGATCTAGTCATTATCAAATTGGTGTGTGTGGGAGCTTGCTGTGCGCAAGTTGGCTGCCGTGTTTCCCCACATTTCAACAGTGACTACACCCCCCAAAAAAAAGTAGTTCATTGGCTGTAAAGCGCTTTGAGATGTCTGGTGGTCGTGAATCATCACAGTCCCTCGGAATTGAGGAAGACTTGCTTCCACTCTTAAACACGAGTCTTTAGGTGGCTGAACAGTCCAATACGGGAACCCCTGTCACAGGTGGGACAGATAGACGTTGAGGGAAGGGGAGGGTGGGACTGGTTTGCCGCACTCTCCTTCCGCTGACTGCGCTTGCTTTCTGCATGCTCTCGGCGACGAGACTCGAGGTGCTCAGCGCCCTCCCGGATGCACTTCCTCCACTTAGGGCGGACTGGTCTTTGGCCAGGGACTCCCAGGTGTCGGTGGGGGTGTTGCACTTTATCAGGGAGGCTTTGAGGAACTGTATAAATGCAAGTATGTCTTCCTTGCCGAATTACTTTGCTGTTGGCTTGTCACAGCCTGGAGTGAAAATATTCTGCAGTATTTTGGTTGAGCTGCTGACTGCCTCTGATCATTAACGAAGATGTCAAGTCTGTCGTCTTCCTTCCATTGTGTTCCATAAGAAACCTAACACAGACATGTCTTTTGTGCCTCCGGGCATGTCTTGTTCAAACTCTGTGTGTGGCTTTTCACTTCGTCCTGGAAGGTGAAGCAATTGTCTTTTCTCTTCTCTCCTTCATTCCCTTTATCTTATCTTTTTCTCTCTGCCTTCTCCCCATTTCTGTTGAGGCTGCCCTTGACCAGCTCGCCCAAGTGTTATGGTCAAGCGGCATTCGCTGATTCTGTTTGTTGGGGCCATTTCCCATACCTCGGGAGCCTCCTATCAACAAGAGCAGACATTGACGAGATCCAACACCGCCGTCAGAGCAGCCTTCGGCCGCCTGAGGAAAAGAGTCTTTGAAGACCAGGCCCTGAAATCCGCCACCAAGCTCATGGTCTACAGGGCTGTAGTGATACCCGCCCTCCTGTATGGCTCAGAGACACGGACCATGTACAGTAGACACCTCAAGTCGCTGGAGAAATACCACCAACGATGTTTCCGTAAGACCCTGCAAATCCCCCGGGAGGACAGACGCACCAACGTTAGCGTCCTCAACCAGGCCAACATCCCCAGCATCGAAACACTGACCACACTCGACCAGTTCCGCTGGGCAGGGCCACATTGTCCGCATGCCGGACCAGAGGCTCCCAAAACAAGCGCTCTACGCGGAACTCCTTCATGGCAAACGAGCCCCAGGTGGACAGAGGAAACGTTACAGGGACGCCCTCAAAGCCTCCCTGATAAAGTGCAACATCCCCACCGACACCTGGGAGTCCCTGGCCCAAAGACCAGTCCGCCCAAAGTGGAGGAAGTGCATCTGGGAGGGCGCTGAGCACCTCGAGTCTCGTCGCCGAGAGCGTGCAGAAACCAAGCGCAGGCAGCGGAAGGAGCGTGCGGCAAACCTGTCCCACTCTCCCCTTCTCTCAACGTCTATCTGTCCCACCTGTGACAGGGACTGTGGCTCCCGTATTGAACTGTTCAGCCACCTAAGGACTCGTGTTTAGAGTGGAAGCAAGTCTTCCTCGAATCCGAGGGACTGCCTATGATGATGATTCTGTCAGGGCCATTGGGAAATGGTTTCTTGGGTCTAACTCACCACCACCTTCTCTAGGCCCCCCCCCCCCCCGGTTTCTAAATAGTCAGACCGCTTGTCCGACATCCCGTTTTTGGATGAGCAGATATCCTCTCCAGTTGGATATTGGGAAGACTGAAGCCATTGTTTTCGGTCCCCGCCACAAATTCCGTTCCGAGCCCCCGACTCCCTCCCTCTCTCCAACTTCTGTCCAAGGCTGAACCAGACTGTTTGCAACCTGGGTGTCATATCTGACCCTGAAATGAGCTCCCGGCCACATACCCGCAGCATAACTAAACCCGCCTGTTTCCACCCTCCGTAACATCGCCCGTCTCCGCCCCCTGCCTCAGCTCATCCGCTGCTGAAACCCTCATCCATGCCTTTGTTACCTCCAGACTTGACTATTCCAACGCACTCCTGGCTGCCCTCCCACACTCTACCCGACGTAAACTAGAGGTGATCCAAAACTCTGCTGTCCCGTGTCTTAACTCACACCGAGTCCCGCTCACCCATCACCCCCTGTGCTCACTGCCCCGTGTCCTAACTCACACCGAGTCCCGCTCACCCATCACCCCGTGTGCTCACTGCCCCCGTGTCCTAACTCACACCGAGTCCCGCTCACCCATCACCCCGTGTGCTCACTGCCCCCGTGTCCTAACTCACACCGAGTCCCGCTCACCCATCACCCCGTGTGCTCACTGCCCCCGTGTCCTAACTCACACCGAGTCCCGCTCACCCATCACCCCGTGTGCTCACTGCCCCCGTGTCCTAACTCACACCGAGTCCCGCTCACCCATCACCCCGTGTGTTCACTGCCCCCGTGTCCTAACTCACACCGAGTCCCACTCACCCATCACCCCCCGTGCTCACTGCCCCGTGTCCTAACTCACACCCAGTCCCGCTCACCCATCACCCCCTGCGCTCACTGCCCCGTGTCCTAACTCACACCGAGTCCCACTCACCCATCACCCCCTGTGCTCGCTGATCTACATTGGCTCCCGGTTAAGCAATGTCTCGATTTCAAAATTCTCATCCTTGTTTGCTAGTGTGTAGCCTGGCGCCTTTCACAGCCTCGATGTCCCAAAGCAGCTTTCCAGCCAATGTACTTTGTTCAAGTTTAGTCGACGTTCTGATGTCGGAAACGCAGCACCCAAATTGTGCACAGCAAGCTCTCACAAGCAGCAACATGATCACTTTTGAATTGCCGGCGCGGTAGAGAGATGCCCATTGAGCCACGACTGACCGTTTGAAAGTTGAAACAGTGAGCCTTCAAAGACCGCAAACTCATCTTGTGCTCCCGTGCGATTTGTGAGGTGCCTTTCAGCGCTGAGCAAAAGTTGATGGGTTGTGTACTGCATTCTAACTTGAAGTTGACTCAATCTCCCCTTCCTTCCTGAAAGTGATGGGCTGGTGACTGTTGCTTTTATTCACCTTGGCACAAACTCCCAGCAAATCGTGTTGAGACAGGCTGTCATTATGTGACGGGGCCCACCCAGGGTAAGAGCCCTCCAGCAAACTGTCAGATGTTTGGTTTATTTTTAGTCAAAATAGTGCAGGGATTTTAAAATAGTCGTCACATCTCCCGGGGAGCACAGGAGGATCCCATTGGGCCCATCGTTGCCCGTGCTGTGACAGAGCGACCCAATCAGTCCCACTCCCCCCTGCTCTTTCCCCCACAGCCCTGTGAATTTTTCCCCTTCCAGTATTTACCCAATTCCCGGTTTGAAAGTCACGATTGAATCTGCTCCCACCGCCCTTTCAGGCAGCGCGTTCCCGATCCCAACAACTCGCGGCGTAAAGAATAAAACTCCGCTCCTGTTTTTATACAGATTTACAAAATGAACAGGGCCATTGGGCCCACCGCTCCGTGCCGGCGTTAACCTCCACACCAATCCCCTCCCACCCCTCTCCACCTCACCCCATCACCATATCCCTCCTATTCCTTTCTCCCTCAGGTGTTTATCCAGCTTCCCCCTTAAATACATCGATACTATTCGCCTCAACCCCTCCCTGTGGCAGTGAGTTCCACATTCTCACCCCGCTCCGGGTAAAGAATTTTCTCCTGAATTCCCCATTGGATTTATTAGTGACTGTCGTATATTGATGGCCCCTAGTTCTGGTCTCCCCCACAAGGGGAAACACCTTTAAGTCTACACTATCGAACCCTTTCATCATTTTAACGATCTCTATCGGGTTACCCCTCTGCTTTCTCATAGCTAGAGAAAAGAACCCTAGCCTATTCAGTCTTTCCTGATCGATATAAAGCCCTTGGTTCTGGTATTATACTTGTCAATCATTGTTGCATCATCTTCTCCAGTGCCTGTATGTATGTCCTCTTTGCAATATGGAGACCAGAACTGTGCATACTGCTCCCAGTGTGGTCTAACCCAGGTTGTCATTTTCCAACATTCCATGGACTCTGGATCAGTTCCTGTGGATTGGAGGGTAGCTAATGTAACCCCACTTTTTTAAAAAAGGAGGGAGAGGGAAAACAGGGAATTATAGGCCGGTTAGTCTGACGATGGTGGTGGGGAAAATGCTGGAATCAATTATTAAAGATGTAATAGCAGCGCATTAGGACAGCAGTGACAGGATTGGTCCAAGTCAGCATGGATTTATGAAAGGGAAATCATGCTTGCCAAATCTTCAATTTTTTGAGGATGTAACTAGCAGAGTGGACAAGGGAGAACCAGTGGATGTGGTGTATTTGGACTTTCAAAAGGCTTTTGACAAGGTCCCACATGATATTAGTGTGCAAAATTAAAGCACATAGTATTGGGGGTAATGCACTGACATGGATAGAGAACTGATTGGCAGACAGGAAGCAGAGAGTGGGAATAAATGGATCCTTTTCAGAATGGCAGGCAGTGACGAGTGGGGTGCCGCAGGGTTCAGTGCTGGGAGCCCCGCTATTTACAATATACATTAATGATTTAGACGAAGGGATTGAATGTAATATCTTCAAGTTTGCAGATGACACTAAGCTGGTGTCATTGTGAGCTGTGAGGAGGATGCTAAGAGACTGCAGGGTGACTTGGACAGGTTAGGTGAGTGGGCAAAACGCATGGCAGATGCAGTAAAATGTAGATAAATGTGAGGTTATCCACTTTGGTGGCAAAAACAGGAAGGTAGAATATTTGAATGGTGACAGATTAATAAAAGGGAAGGTGCAACGAGACCTGGGTGTCATGGTACATCAGTCATTGAAGGTTGGCATGCAGGTACAGCAGGCGGTGAAGAAGGCAAATGGCATGTTGGCCTTCATAGTTAGGGGATTTGAGTAAAGGAGCTGGGAGGTCTTACTGCAGTTGTACAAAGCCTTGGTGAGGCCACACCTGGAATATTGTGTTCAGTTTTGGTCTCCTAATCTGAGGAAGGACATTCTTGCTATTGAGGGAGTGCAGCGAAGGTTTACCAGACTGATTCCCGGGATGACAGGACTGACATATGAAGAAAGACTGGATCGACTAGGCTTATATTCACTGGAGTTTAGAAGAATGAGAGGGGATCTCATAGAAACATATAAAATTCTGACTGGATCGGACAGGGTAGATGCAGGAGGAATGTTCCCGATGTTGGGGAAGTCCAGAACCAGGGGTCGCAGTCTAAGGATAAGGGGTAAGCCATTTAGGACCAAGTTGAGGAGAAACTTCTTCACCCAGAGAATTGTGAACCTGTGGAATTCTCTACCACAGAAAGTTGTTGAGGCCAGTTCGTTGGATATATTCAAGAGGGAGTTAGATGTGGCCCTTACGGCTAAAGGGATCAGGGGGTATGGAGAGAAAGCAGGAATGGGGTACTGAAGTTGCATGATCAGCCATGATCATATTGAATGGTGGTGCAGGCTCGAAGGGCCGAATGGCCGACTCCTGCACCTATTTTCTGTTTCTATGTTTCTATATGGAGACCAAAACTGTACACAGTGCTTCCCAGTGTGGTCTGACCAAGATATATGGAAAGCTGAACTGTGCACAGTGCTCCAAGTGTGGTCTAACCAATTTTCAATACAAGTTTAACACAACTTCCCTGCTTTTACCATCCAGTTGTGTGCTCTGGTTAGTGGCCTTCCTGGAAACTGTTTCTGCCTCTCTACTCAGCATGATTTTGAACGCCTGCCTCTTCTCCTCCGCTCTTGGACAAACCGCTCCAGTCCTTCCACGTGTGTTTTTTTTGTAATTCCGACTGCTTTGTCCGCACTGTGTTCCGTTGGCAGCTCATGTCTGGTCCTCGGCTGACGTCTGTCTGTCTTGTCTGCCCCTGAAATATTTGTCGCAGAATTTTGAGCTTTCGGGATTTGGCTTCCAACTTCAGCTTTTGAACCCATTGCGTAGTCGGTTATAATATAAGTAAATTGCAGAAGGGCTCACCAATATTGTGCGAGTTCCACATTCTCAAGGCCCTTTGGGTAAAAAAGTTCCTGCTCAGTTCCCCCATTTGGATTTATAAGTGACTTTCTGAGCTTAAGTATCAGCTGTGGCTCAGTGGTCAGCACACTAGCCCGAGTCAGAAGGTTGTGGGTTCAAGTCCTGTTCCAGGGACTTGAGCACAAAGATCTAGGCCGACACTCCCAGTGCAGTGCTGAGGGAGTGCCGCACTGCACTGTCGGAGGGGCGGTGCTGAGGGAGCGCCGTACTGCGCTGTCGGAGGGGCGGTGCTGAGGGAGCGCCGCACTGCGCTGTCGGAGGGGCCGTACTGAGGGAGCACCGCACTGCGCTGTCGGAGGGGCGGTACTGAGGGAGCACCGCACTGCGCTGTCTGTTGGAGGGGCGGTACTGAGGGAGCACCGCACTGCGCTGTCTGTTGGAGGGGCGGTACTGAGGGAGCGCCGCACTGCGCTGTTGGAGGGGCGGTGCTGTCGGAGGGGCGGTGTTGAGGGAGTGCCGCACTGTCTTGTGGTGCCGTCCTTCAGATGAGACGTTAAACCGAGGCCCCGCCTGCCACCTCGGGTGGATGTAAAAGATCCCACGGCCAGTATTTGGAAGAGCAGGGGGAGTTATCCCTGGTGTCCTGGGGCCAATATTTACCCCTCAATTAATATCATAAACAGATGATCTGGGTCATTATCACATCGCTGTGTGTGGGAGCTTGCTGTGCACAAATTGCAGTTTCCAACATTACAACAGTGACTACACTCCAAAAAGTACTTCATTCGCTGTGAAGCACTTTGGGATGTCTAGGGTGGTTGTGAAAGGCACTATATAAATGCAACAACAAAACCTGCACCTTTAACGGAGTAAAACGTCACAGGAGCCTTACTACCTACGTGTGGGTCCCGGCCTGCAAGACCATTGGCAGGCCGGGGCCATTGAAGGGAGCAGCGTGCGATGGTATACTACTGCAGGGAGCAGTGCGTGCTGCTGCAGGAGGGCGACGGCTACGAAGCCAGGTCACTGATTGCAGTGCGGGCAGGCACAGCAGGAGGGGGGGGAAGAAGCGGCAAGAGTTTGTAGAGGGAAGTGACCGGAGCCCAGGAGAGGCGTGAATCTGGGGCCCAGGAGAGACGAGGGCCCCAGGGACAGCACGGACCAGCCCACACTGTGCGATATGTGAGCGCACTGGGCCCGTGCAGCAGAGCAGGTCTCCAGTCGTCCTGGTTAACCCTTGCCACTGGACCAAGACCTCGCTCTGTCAAGCCCCGTGTGGTGGCTGGTGTGCAACGGTCACCCTACGTTAAAAAAATCCACCCACAGGCATCTTCCACCCTTCAGGATGTAGTTCGGGATCTGGAATATTAGGTCCTTCATTGGAACACCTGTGAACTTGTCCCTTATTAGCGTGGGGCAAGTCATCCTTGTTTTGAGGAACTGCCTATGATGAATGCAACTCTTTTTTTTTTATCCCCCTCAAACCATGCCCCTCGAACAGGTCCGAGGACTCACTTACTGGCGACTCCAAGGGGAAAACCCTAGGCGAAGGAAGGGTGGGAAAGGCATAAATGTAGAGGCCCCTGCCGCCTCGGTTGACTTTATTGTGTTTGGTCTTGACGTTTACCATCTTCACCACAAACCACTAGCTGAAAATGTATCATCGTAGGCGGTCGCTTGGAATCGAGGAAGACTTGCTTCCACTCTAAACACGAGTCCTTAGGTGGCTGAACAGTCCAATACGGGAACCACAGTCCCTGTCACAGGTGGGACAGATAGTCGTTAAGGGGAGGGTGGGACTGGTTTGCTGCACGCTCCTTCCGCTGCCTGCGCTTGGTTTCTGCACGCTCTCGGTGACGAGACTCGAGGTGCTCAGCACCCTCCCGGATGCACTTCCTCCAGTTAGGGCGGACTGCTCTTTGGGCCAGGGACTCCCAGGGTGTCGGTGGGGATGTTGCACTTTATCAGGGAGGCTTTGAGGGTGTCCCTGTGACGTTTCCTCTGCCCACCTTTGGCTCGTTTGCCCGTGAGGGAGTTCCGAGTAGAGCGCTTGCTTTGGGAGTCTCGTGTCTGGGGGACATGCGGACAATGTGGCCTGCCCAGCGGAGCTGGTCGTGTGGTCAGTGCTTCGATGCTGGGGATGTTGGCCTGGTCGAGGACGCTAACGTTGGTGTGTCTGTCCTCCCAGGGGATTTGCAGGATCTTGCGGAGACATCGTTGGTGGTATTTCTCCAGTGACTCGAGGTGTCTACTGTACATGGTCCATGTCTCTGAGCCATACAGGAGGGCGGGTATCACTACAGCCCTGTAGACCATGAGCTTGGTGGTGGATTTGAGGGTCTGGTCTTCAAACACTCTTTTCCTCAGGCGACCGAAGGCTGCACTGGTGCACTGGAGGCGGTGTTGGATCTCGTCGCCAATGTCTGCCCTTGTTGATAAACGCATCACTGATGCTGTTGGCAGCATCAAAAGTTAATTCCTCTCCCAGTTACTATGTGGTTTGTCTTCCCCCTCCCTGATGGACTGGGCTAGACTTAGTGTAGCACAATTCCTTCGGAGCATGTCCATCCCATGTTCCCGAAATAGGTGGATCGCAATGTTCAATATGGTAGGATAATTAAATCTGCATCGGCCTGTGTTGTTTCTTAAATAAGAGTGCTGGTGATGTGCCAGTTTTTGCGTTTGATGCACTGCTGTCTCTGAACATTGGAACATGGGTTTTCATCTCGAGGGAAAAGAAGTGAGAAGTTGTGTTAGACGTACAGAATGTTGGTAAGACCTCACTTGGGAGCCCTGCGAACTGCTTCTGGTCTCTCATATTAAAGGATGTAGAGGCACTGGAGAATGCTGTAAGAATAATCATCCCTCGGAATCGAGGAAGACTTGCTTCCACTCTAACCATGAGTCCTTAGGTGGCTGAACAGTCCAATACGGGGAACCACAGTCCCTGTCACAGGTGGGACAGATAGTGGTTGAGGAAAGGGGAGGGTGGGACTGGTTTGCCGCACGCTCCTTCCGCTGCCTGCGCTTGGTTTCTGCATGCTCTCGGCGACGAGACTCGAGGTGCTCAGCGCCCTCCCGGATGCACTCCCTCCACTTAGGGCGGACTGGTCTTTGGCCAGGGACTCCCAGGTGTCGGTGGGGATGTTGCACTTTATCAGGGAGGCTTTGAGGGTAGTCCCTTGTAACGTTTCCTCTGCCCACCTTTGGCTCGTTTGCCATGAAGGAGTTCCGAGTGGAGCGCTTGCTTTGGGAGTCTCGTGTCTGGGGGACATGCGGACAATGTGGCCTGCCCAGCGGAGCTGGTCGAGTGTGGTTAGTGCTTCGATGCTGGGGATGTTGGCTTGATCGAGGACGTTAACGTTAATGCGTCTGTCCTCCCGGGGGTTTTGCAGGATCTTGCGGAGACATCGTTGGTACTTCTCCAGACATTTGAGGTCTCTACTGTATATGGTCTGCGTCTGAGCCATACACTACAGCCTTGTAGACCATAAACCTGGTGCCAGATATCGGGGCCTGGTCCTCAAACACTCTTCCTTAGGCTGCCAAAGTCACACTGGAGGCGGTGTTGGATCTCGTCGTCAATGTTTGCCCTTGTTAAGAGGCTCTCGTGGTATGGGAAATGGTCCACGTTGTCCAGGGCCGTGCCGTGGATCTTGATGACTGAGAGGCAGTGCTGTGTGGTGGGGTCAGGTTGTTGGAAGATCTTTGTCCTTCGGATGTTTAGTGTAAGGCCCCATGCATTTGTACACCTCGGTAAAGATGTTGACGATGACTTGGAGCTGTGCGACGATTCTTCACCACCGTCAAGTCCACCGATAACCCAAGGCCCCACCCCACTGCTGGCCAAGAACAGGGAGACACTCATCAAGGATACCAAAGCAGGCAGGGCCCGCTGGAAGGAGCACTTCGAAGATCTCCTCAATCGAGACTCTGCTGCAAAAAAGATTGACTTGGAGAATACCAGAGGTGAAAACTATCGGAAGATTGAGGCAGCTGGTGCACTGGTCTCCAGAAATGAGAAGATTGAGGAGTGACCCTGCTGGAGGTCATCAAAATTATGAATGGTTTCGATCGGGTCGACGTAGATATGTTTGCATTTGTGCGGGAGGCGGAGAGAACAGAACTAGGGGCCATCAATATAAGACAGTCACTAATAAATCCAATGGGGAATTCAGGAGAAACTTCTTTACCCAGAGAGAATGTGGAACTCGCTGCCACAGGGAGGAGTTGAGGCGAATAGGATCGATGCATTTAAGGGGAAGCTGGATAAACACATGAGGGGGAAAGGAATAGAAGGATATGGTGATGGGGTGAGATGGAGAGGGGTGGGAGGGGGCTGGTGTGGAGGTTAACACTGGCACGGAGCATGTCGGAGGGGCGGTACTGAGGGAGCGCCGCACTGTCGAAGGGGTGGTACTGAGGGAGCGCCACACTGTCGGAGGGACCTGTTTCTGTGTTGCACATTTGCTATAGGGTCATGGGAACAGGAGGAGGCCGTTCAGCCCCTCGAGCCTGTTACATTAGGAACAGGAGGAGGCCATTCAGCCCCTCGAACCTGTTCCCCTATTCAATGAGATCGTGGCTGTTCTGTGACCTAACCTCATATACCCGCCTTTGCCCCATATCCCTTAATGCCCTTTGGTTAACAGAAATCTATCAATCTCGGATTTAAAATTAACAATTGGCCCCCAGCATCAATTCCCGTTTGCGGAAGAGAGTCCCAAACCTCTCCCACCCTTTGTGTGTAGAAATGTTTCCCAACTTCACTCCTGAAAGGTCTGGCTCTAATTTTCAGACTCTGCCCCTAGTCCCAGACTCCCCAACCAGCGGGAACAGTTTCTCTCTCTCTCTACCCTCTCTGTTCCCCGAATTATCCTGAAAACCTCCATCAGATCACCCCCTTAACCTTCTAAATCCCGGGGAACACAACCCCAGTTTGTGTAATCTCTGCTCGTAATGTAACCCTTGGAGTGCGGGTAACATTCTGGTAAACCCACACTGCACTCCCTCCGAGCCCAATATACCCTCCCTCAGGTGTGGGCCCAGAACTGCTCACAGTGCTCCAGTTGTGGTCTAACCAGGGCTTTGTACAGTGCAGCATAACCTCTACCCCCTTGTATTCTCATCCCCTGGATATAAAGGCCAGCGTCCCATTAGCCTTCCTGGTTATTTTCTGTACCTGTTCAAGACAAATATAAGAACATAATAAAAGCAGGAGTCGGCCATTCGGCCCATCGAGCCTGCTCCGCCATTTAATACGATCATGGCTGATCCGATCATGGACTCGGCTCCAATTCACTGCTCCCCGCCCGCTCCCCATAACCCTTCACTCCCTTATCGTTTAAAAACTGTCTATTTCTGTCTTAAATATATTCAATGACCCAGCTTCCACAGCTCTCTGAGGCAGCGAATTCCACAGATTTACAACCCTCTGAAGAAATTTCTCCTCATCTCAGTTTTAAATGGGCGGCCCCTTATTCTAAGATCATGCCCCCTAGTTCTAGTCTCCCCCATCACAGGAAACATTGATTGAAATGTGACATCTTTTCAGAAGAAAACGTTGCTGTCTCTTCTGTTGATGCCTTCTGCCCCATCAGCAGATGATGCTGACATATGGGACAGTGAGCTGAAGATTGTGTACAGAAAATGCAGTGCCTGCAGTTTTTTAATACAACTGTCGGCCTCAGCGTTGAAGAAATGATATTAAAGTGCTGTACAGAACCAAACTCCACTCTTGTACAATATTTATCTTCATACCAGAACTTCATCCAACATTCCACAGCATTTATTATCGGTTCTGGCTCAGTGGTTGTACCCTCGCCTCTGAGTTGTGGGCTCAAGTCCCATGCCAGGGACTGAAGCAAAAAAATCTAGGCTGACACTGCGAGTGCAGTGCTGTCGGAGGGGCGGTGCTGAGGGAGCGCCGCACTGTCGGAGGGGCGGTGCTGAGGGAGCGCCGCACTGTCGGAGGGGCGGTGCTGAGGGAGCGCCGCACTGTCGGAGGGGCGGTGCTGAGGGAGCGCCGCACTGTCGGAGGGGCGGTCTGAGGGGTGCCGCTGAAATGTTGCAAGGTCTCTGGGAGGTGGGGTGATCGGTGTTGGGTGAGTTGTGGTGTGGTGGGGTGGCGGATGACAGTGGAGGTTGGGAGTCTAGCCCTTGCACATATTAATACACTCCCATAGATTCCTTACATTTATTGATGCATGCCCGTGGCTCCTTGTCCCAACTAACAGAAGACTGTCGGCTCCCCGAAGGAACTAACACATCTCCCAAACCCACGAGCTCTACCGCCTAGAAGGACAAGGGCAGCAGGCGCATGGGAACACCACCACCTCCACGTTCCCCTCCCAGTCACACACCATCCCGACTTGGGAATATATCGGCCGTTCCTTCATCGTCGCTGGGTCACAATCCTGGAACTCCCTCCCTAACAGCACTGTGGGATCACCTTCACCACACGGACTGCAGCGGTTCAAGAAGGCGGCTCACCACCACCTTCTCAAGGGGCAATTAGGGAAGGGCAATAAATGCCGGCCTTGCCAGCGACGCCAACTTCCCAGGAATGCTAAAATTGCTTAAAGTATTGGTATTGACGTACATCAAAAGGAACCAGTATTCATAGCCAACAAAGTTCAGAAATTTGACTGGTGCACAGATCTGATTATCTGAGAGACCTTCATGTCTCCTGATTGGAAAAGCCATGTTTCAGGAGCTGGTATATCGTCTCCCGATGTTGTATTTCTGCAGATAATCGTTGTGTTTTCGGTATGGCGCGATATTTCTTAATTCAGACACCGTCTGACTCCGTAAGCTTGCTGTCTGACTTAATTAAGGAATCCTTAATTTTACGGAGGGATATACTTGCCTTGGAGGCAGTTCAGAGAAGGTTCATTCGGTTGATTCCTGAGATGAAAGGGTTGTCTTATGAAGAAAGATTGGGCCTGGATTCAGTGGCGTTTAGGTGACCTTATTGAAACTCAGACGATTCTGAGGGGGCTCGACAGGGTAGATGCAGAGAGGATGTTTCCCCTCGTGGGGGAAATCTAGAACTGGGGGCTTAGCCTCAGAATAAGGGGCCACCCATTTAAGATGGAGATGAGGAGGAATTTCTTGAGGGTTGTAAATCTGTGGAATTCTCTGCCCCGGAGAGCTGTGGAGGCTGGGTCATTGAATATATTTAAGGCGGAGATACAGATTTTTGAACGGTAAGGGAAGTAACGGGTTATGGGGAGCGGGCGGGGAAGTGGAGTTGAGTCCATGATCAGATCCCGTCTCCAGGCCAGGTCCAAGACCACCCCAACCTCTGTCGTCGAGCTACAGGACGCAGACAACGCCTGCGTCTGTGCACATTCAGAGGCTGAACTCCAGGACATAGTCGCCGTATTTACTGAGGCGTGCCAAAGCACGGACCTTATGCTAAACTTCCGTAAGGCAAAGGTCCTCCACCAGCCTGTCCCCAAAGCACAGCGCTGCCCCCCAGTCATCAAGATCAGATCAGCCAAGATCTTATTGAATGGCGCAGCAGGCTCGAGGGGCCGAATGGCCGACTCCTCCTCCTATTTCTAATGTTCTTATGCAAACCGGTCACTGGCCTTGTTTAAACATAGGATATCTGCCCGTGAATCGATGGCTCTGTTGGCTTATTTGCGAGCCTCTTTCAGCAATGTTTACATTGGTTCAGGCCGGCTGTTACTCAAAGGGATCTATTGATTGTTGGGGGGGGGGGGGGGGGGCTGGGCTGGTAGAATGTTGAGTTACTTCGCACACGGTGATTACACGGAGTCAATGCATCGCTTCATTTGCTGGGGTTTTTAATGCGCTCGATGCAAAGTCACAAGCCAGCTGAAGAAAAGTTTACTCAATTTTTTTTTTGTTTGTGCAAGTGTACAGATAATGCGTGCTGTCTCGCCTTTTTTCCAAAATACCTGCTTTAAAATGTGAGGTTTGCAAAAAAATATTTGGCAGCTCTCTGAACCGCAGTGTCGCCAACTCAACTTTCATATCCAACGTTCATACCTTCTGCAGACGGTGATGTGATTTTACCTCCAATGAAATGGCTTTAGGGCCAGGGTTTTGTGTAGAATAATGACAATCATAAATTTACAGCACAGAAGGAGGCCATTTCGGCCCATCGTGTCCGCGCCGGCCGACCAAGAGCTACCCAGCCTAATCCCACTTTCCAGCTCTCGGTCCGTAGCCCTGTAGGTTACGGCGCTTCAAGCGCACATCCAAATGTGGTGAGGGTTTCTGCCTCTACCACCCTTTCAGGCCGTGAGTTCCACCCCAGACCCCCACCACCCTCTGGGTGAAGACATTTCCCCTCAAATCCCCTCTAAACCTCCCCCCAATTACTTTCAATCTGTGCCCCCTGGTTGTTGAGCCCTCTGCCAAGGGAAACAGATTCTTCCTATCCAGGCCCCTCATAATGTTATACACCCCAATCAGGTCTCCCCTCAGCCTCCTCTGTTCCAAAGAAAACAAACCCAGCCTATCCAATCTTTCCTCATCGCTAAAATTCTCCAGTCCAGGCAACACCCTGGTAAATCTCCTCTGTACCCTCTCCAGTGCAACATCCTGGTAAATCTCCTCTGTACCCTCTCCAGTGCAATCACATCCTGGTAAATCTCCTCTGTACCCTCTCCAGTGCAACATCCTGGTAAATCTCCTCTGTACCCTCTCCAGTGCAACACCCTGGTAAATCTCCTCTGCACCCTCTCCAGTGCAACATCCTGGTAAATCTCCTCTGTACCCTCTCCAGTGCAATCACATCCTTCCTGTAATGCGGTGACCAGAACTGCACGCAATACTCCAGCTGTGGCCTAACAAGTGTTTTATACAGTTCGAGCATAACCCTCCCTGCTCTTGTATTCCATGCCTCGGTTAATAAAGGCAAGTATTCCATATGCCGCCATCACCACCTTATCCACCTGGCCTGCTACCTTCAGGTATCTGTGGTCCACAAATTACTGGACTATTAATCCAGTGGAATTACTGTAATCCAGTTTACACGAATAATCTGGAAGACGGAAGTTCAAATTCCACCACAGCAGCTGAGGGGAATTAAAATTCACTTAATTAACTAAATTTTGAATAAAAATACCTCTTAAATCTCGCCCGCCCCCATTAACCTTCTCTGCTCCAAGGAGAACAATCCCAGCTTCTCCAGTCTCCCCACGTCACTGAAGTCCCTCATCCCCCTAGGGCATAATTTCCAGAGCGTCATTACTTGCTGTCGAAAAATATTTCTGCTTCTCTCCCTCTCTGGCTCTTTTGCCAATCGCCTTTAAATATTTCTTCACCCAGAGGGTGCTGGGGATCTGGGGTGGAACTCATGGCCTGAAAGGGTGGTAGAGGCAGAAACCCTCACCACATTTGGATGTGCACTTGATGTGCCGTAACCTACAGGGCTACAGACCCAGAGCGGGAAAGTGGGATTAGGCTGGGTAGCTCTTGGTCGGCACGGACACGATGGGCCCAAATGGCTTCCTGTGTCGTAATTGTTCTATGAAATCTGTACCCTCTGGTTACTGACCCTTCAGCCATTGGAAACGGTTTCTCTATATTTACTCTATCTAAACCCTCACCCCGCCCCCGCCCCCCCCATGATCTAAAGCACCTCTATTAAATCTCCTCTTAACCACCTTTGCTCCAAGGAGAACTATCCCACCTCCAGATACTCCACGTAACTGTAATCCCTCTGTTTTTATTTTTAAAATTGTTCATGGGATGTAGGCATCTCTGGCAAGGTTGGCATTTATTGCCCATCCCCCTAATCGCCCTAGAGAAGGTGGTGAACCACCGCCTTTAACCGTTGCAGTCCATGTGGTGAAGGTGCTCCCAAAGTGGTTTGGTTCAACTAAGTGGTTCGCTGGGCCTTTTCAGAGGGCATCATCACAGGCAGTCCTTCGGAATCGAGGAAGACTTGCTTCCACTCCAACATGAGTCCTTAGGTGACTGAACAGTCCAATACGAGAGCCACAGTCCCTGTCACAGGTGGGACAGATAGTGGTTGAGGGAAGGGGAGGGTGGGACTGGTTTGCCGCACGCTTCTTCCGCTGCCTGCGCTTGGTTTCTGCACGCTCTCGGCGACGAGACTCGAGGTGCTCAGCACCCTCCCGGATGCACTTCCTCCACTTTGGGCGGACTGGTCTTTGGGCCAGGGACTCCTAGGTGTCGGTGGGGATGTTGCACTTTATCAGGGAGGCTTTGAGGGTGGTCCTGTAACGTTTCCTCTGCCCACCTTTGGCTCGTTTGCCCGTGTCGGAGTTCCAAGTAGAGCGCTTGCTTTGGGAGTCTCGTGTCTGGGGCATGCGGACAATGTGGCCCTGCCCAGCGGAGCTGGTCGAGTGTGGTCAGTGCTTCGATGCTGGGGATGTTGGCCTGGTCGAGGACGCTAACGTTGGTGCGTCTGTCCTCCCAGGGGATTTGCAGTTAAGAGTCAACCACATTGCTGTGGGTCTAGTCACATACCGGCCAGACCGGGTAAGGACGGCAGATTTCCTTCCCTTTAGGACATCAGTGAACCAGATGGGTTTTTACTGACTGCTTTTTATTCAAGATTTATTTTATTATCTGAATTTAAATTCCCCAGTGGCCGAGGTGGGATTTGAACACTCATCTTCCTGATTATTTGTCCAGGGCTCTAGATTACTAGTCCAGCAACATAACCACTAGGCCACCGTAGACCTCATCCGTGGAACCATTCCAGTGAATCTAATCTGCAAAGCCTTAACATCCTCCTGAAACTGTGGTCACCAGAATTGGGAGACAATATTCCAGTTGGGGCCTTTGGGCTAGGGAGAGGGCACCAAGTCAGGGCTTCTGCTCCTGATTCCTGCTCTAAGTGTGTGCTGTAACGCATTCTGAGGTTGCAGACCCTGCGATACTTTGAGGGCCCAGTTGTGGCTCGGTGGGTAGCACTACTTGGCTGAGTCAGAAGGTTGTGGATTCGAGTCCCACTCCAGAGACTTGGGCGTACAAAAGAATCTAGGCTGACACTCCCAGAGCGGTACTGAGGGAGCGCCGCACTGTCGGAGGGAGTGCCGCACTGTCGGAGGGGCGGTGCTGAGGGAGCGCCACACTGTCGGAGGGGCGGTACTGAGGGGCGGTGCTGAGGGAGCGCCGCACTGTCGGAGGGGCGGTACTGAGGGAGCGTTGCAAGGTGCCGTCTTTCAGATGAGATGTTAAATCGAGGCCCCGTCTGCCCCCTCAAGTGGATGTAAATGATCCCGCGCCCACTATTTTGAAGAGAAGCAGGGGGACTTCTCCCCAGTGTCCTGGGCCGATATTTATCCAACCAACATCACTTTTTAAAAAAAAAACACATGATCTAGTCATTCTCACATTGCTGTTTGTGGGAGCTTGCTGTATGCAAATTGGCTGCTGCGTTTCTCACATTACATCAGGGACTACACTCCAAAAAGTACTTCATTGGCTGTAAAGTGCTTTGGGACGTCCAGTGGTTGTGAAAGGCGCTATATAAATGCAAGTCCTATGGTTGTGCTTGAACACGCGTTTCGTGGGACGAGAATGTTTCCAGCGGTGTGATCTTGCTATGTTCCTGGTTGAGAAGTGTTTAAATTTCAGATCGTTTTGCCGAGAGCAGGTATTGCATCATTTGTAGAGATATATCTTGGTGCTGTATTTGCAGAGAAACATTGCAATAAACGACTGTGGGTATACCACACTGACCCCCAGTACAGCCGTCCATGCTACACAAACATGTACAGAGTACTCTAACGTCACTTAACCCAATTAAGCTGTAACACACAAGTTTTATTGTTGACAATGGGGCAGATAATTGATGTGAGCGGAAATCTGTCTACAGTTTCTCAATACTGTCGGCTCGTCTCTCCATTACTGACCTGTCAGTTCCACATCAATGTGTCTGTGCCTTTGTTACCTCCACATTTGACTATTCCGACGCACTCCTGGCCGGCCTCCCACATTCTACCCGACGTAAACTAGAGGTGATCCAAAACTCGGCTGTCCCCGTGTCCTAACTCACACCGAGTCCCGCTCACCCATCACCCCCTGTGCTCACTGCCCCCGTGTCCTAACTCGCACCGAGTCCCGCTCACCCATCACCCCCTGTGCTCGCTGACCTACATTGGTTCCCGGTTAAGTAACGCCTCGATTTCAAAATTCTCATCCTTGTTTTCAAATACCTCCATGGCCTCCTCGCCCCCACTCTCTCTCTCTCTCTCTCTCTCTCTCTCTCTCTCTCTCTCTCTCTCTCTCTGTAATCTCCAGCCCTTACACCCCTCCCTATCTGTGTAACCTCTAGCCCTTACACCCCTCCCTATCTCTGTAACCTCCTCCAGCCCCCTACACCCCTCCCTATCTCTGTAACCTCCTCCAGCTCCTACACCCCTCCTTATCTGTGTAATCTCCTCCAGCCTCTCAACCCTCTGAGATGCGGAGGAATTTCTTCTGGTTGTAAATCTGTGGAGCTCTCTGCCTCAGAGAGCTGTGGAAGCTGGACATTTAAATTTATTCAGACAGAAATAGACAGTTAAACAATAAGAGGATAAGGGGTATGGGAAGCGAGTGGGGAAGTGGAGCTGAGTCCATGATCAGATCAGCCATGATTGTATTAAATGGTAGAGCGGGCTTGAGGGGCCGAATGGCCTACTCCTGCTCCTATTATGTTATATTCTATGTCTGCGGTCCTCTAATTCTGCCCTCTTGAGCATCCCTGATTATAATCGCTCCATCATCGGTGGCCCTGCCTTCAACTGCCTGGGCCCCGAGCTCTGGAACTCTCTCCCTAAACCTCTCCTCTCCTTCAAGACGCTCCATAAAACCTACCTCTTTGGCCAAGCTTTTGGTCACCTGCACTAATTTCAACTCGTGTGACTTGGTGTTAAGTTTAGAATCTTAGAAATTTACAGCACGGAAGGAGGCCACTTTGGCCCATCGTGTCCGCGCCGGCCGACCAAGAGCTACCCAGCCTAATCCCACTTTCCAGCTCTCGGTCCGTAGCCCTGTAGGTTACGGCACTTCAAGTGCACATCCAAATGTGGTGAGGGTTTCTGCCTCTACCACCCTTTCAGGCAGTGAGTTCCACCCCAGACCCCCACCACCCTCTGGGTGAAGAAACTTCCCCTCTAAACCTCCCCCCAAATACTTTAAATCTATGCCCCCTCTGCCAAGGGAAACAGGTCCTTCCTATCCACTCTGTCCAGGCCCCTCATCATTTTATACACCTCAATCAGGTCTCTCCTCAGCCTCCTCTGTTCCAAAGAAAGCAGACCCACCATCTCTAATCTTTCCTCATTGCTAAAATTCTCCAGTCCCAGGCAGCATTCTAGTAAATCTCCTCTGCACCCTCTCCAGTACAATCACATCCTTCCTGTAATGTGGTGACCAGAACTGCACGCATTACTCCAGCTGTGGCCTAACCAGAGTATTACACAGTTCAAGCATAACCTCCCTGCTCTTGTATTCTATGCCTCGACTAATAAAGGCAAGTATTCCGTGTGCCTTCTTAACCACATTATCCACCTGGCCTGCTACCTTCAGGGATCTGTGGACCTGCACTCCCAGGTCCCTCTGTTCCTCTACACTTAGTGTCCTATCATTTAATGTGTATTCCCTTGCCTTGTTAGTCCTCCCCAGATGCATTACCTCACACTTCTCCGGATTAAACCCCATTTGCCACTGTTCTGCCCACCTGACCAGTTCATCGATATCTTCCTGCAGTCCACAGCTTTCTTCTTCATTGTCAACCACACGGCCTGTTGTAGTGTCATCTGCAAATTTCTTAATCATACCCCCTACATTCAAGTCCAAGTCATTGATATATACCACAAAAAGCCAGGGACCCAGCACTGAGCCCTGTGGAACCCCACTGGAAACAGCCTTCCAGTCACAAAACACCCATCCACCATTACCCTCTGCTTCCTGCCTCTGAGCCCATTTTGGATCCAACTTGCCACTTTGCCCTGGATCCCATGGGCTTTTACTTTCGTGACCAGTCTGCCATGTGGGACCTTATCAAAAGCTTTGCTAAAATCCGGGGGGGTGTAATCTTAAAATTAGAGCCAGACCATTCAGGAATGATGTCAGGAAGCAGTTCTTCACACAAAGGGTGCTGGGAATCTGGAACTCTCATCCCCCCCCCCCCCCCCCTAAAAGACTGTTGATGCTGGGGGTTAATTGGAGCTTTCAAAAATGGTGGTCTCCTGTTCCTAATGTAACAGGCTCGAGGGGCTGAATGGCCTCCTCCTGTTCCTAATGTAACAGGCTTGAGGGGCTGAACGGCCTCCTCCTGTTCCTAATGTAACAGGCTCGAGGGGCTGAACGGCCTCCTCCTGTTCCTAATGTAACAGGCTCGAGGGGCTGAATGGCCTCCTCCTGTTCCTAATGTAACAGGCTCGAGGGACTGAACGGCCCCCTCCTGTTCCTAATGTAACAGGCTCGAGGGGCTGAATGGCCTCCTCCTGTTCCTAATGTAACAGGCTCGAGGGGCTGAACGGCCTCCTCCTGTTCCTAATGTAACAGGCTCGAGGGGCTGAACGGCCTCCTCCTGTTCCTAATGTAACAGGCTCGAGGGGCTGAACGGCCTCCTCCTGTTCCTAATGTAACAGGCTCGAGGGGCTGAACGGCCTCCAATTGTGTACACAAGCATGTTTGATAATTTGAAACTTTGATCTTTTTTATTTGTAGCATGAGCATACATAGTGTTAACGTGATTTTGTACGATTGAGTTGAACAATCGCAGTGGCACAGACCACTGTAAATCAGAGTGGCATTATCTGCCTCTGTTCTGTAATGAATATTCAAGTGTCCTACTGACACGATACAATTGCTGATAGTTCTAATAACGGAAAGCTTAATCTGCCTGTGGGCGAACTGGATTCATTCTTAAATCTTTAAATGAATTCAAAATACTTGTAGGGCTCGCTCAGTGATCTGTCGGTAGACATCATTTTGGAACTGATTTACTCGGAGCTTAATGGTTCATTCTGGGCTCGTTTCAGATTTTATTTTATTTTTTTCTGCGTCGTCGAGTATAATAACGCGCTTAATTAGCTTGGCAGATATAATTACTCCTTTTACTGCACTCGCTTCCAGCCGGATTCGCACTATCTCATCAGATGCTTACTGAATTATAATCTCTGTGTCTATAATCACTGGCTCAGTGGGTCGCACTCTCTCGCTGGAGTCAGTTGTGGAATCAAGTCCCACTGCAGAGGCTTGAGAACACAAATCTAGGCTGACACGAGGGAGGGGCAGTACTGAGGGAGTGCCGCACTGTGGGAGGGGCAGTACTGAGGGAGCGCCGCGCTGTCGGAGGGGCGGTACTGAGGGAGCGCCGCACTGTCGGAGGGGCGGTACTGAGGGAGCGGCAGTGCTGAGGGAGCGCCGCACTGTCGGAGGGGCAGTACTGAGGGAGCGCCGCACTGTCGGAGGGGCAGTACTGAGGGAGCGCCGCACTGTCGGAGGGGCGGTACTGAGGGAGCGCCGCACTGTCGGAGGGGCGTTACTGAGGGAGCGCCGGAGGGGCGGTACTGAGGGAGCGCCGCACTGTCGGAGGGGCGGTACTGAGGGAGCGCCGCACTGTCGGAGGGGCGGTACTGAGGGAGCGCCGCACTGTCGGAGGGGCGGTACTGAGGGAGCGCCGCACTGTCGGAGGGGCGGTACTGAGGGAGCGCCGCACTGTCGGAGGGGCGGTACTGAGGGAGCGCCGCACTGTCGGAGGGGCGGTACTGAGGGAGCGCCGCACTGTCGGAGGGGCGGTACTGAGGGAGCGCCGCACTGTCGGAGGGGCGGTACTGAGGGAGCGCCGCACTGTCGGAGGGGCGGTACTGAGGGAGCGCCGCACTGTCGGAGGGGCGGTACTGAGGGAGCGCCGCACTGTCGGAGGGGCGGTACTGAGGCAGCGCCGCACTGCGCTGTCGGAGGGATGTTATTAAGGGAGCGCCGTACTGCGCTGTCGGAGGGACGGTACTGAGGGAGCGCCGCACTGTCAGAGGTGCCATCTTTCGGATGAGACCTTAAACCGAGGCCTCGCCTGCCCCCTCAGGTGGACGTAAAAGATCGCGCGGCCACTATTTCAAAGAGCAGCGGGGGGTTATCCCCATTGTCCTGGGGCCAATATTTATCCCTCAATCAACATAACGGATGATCTGGGTCATTATCACATCGCTGTTTGTGGGAGCTTGCTGTGCGCTAATTGGCTGCGACATTACAACAGTGACCGCATTTCCAAAAAAAAGTACTTCATTGGCTGTAAAGCGTTTTGAGATGCCCGGTGGTTGTGAAAGGCGCTATATAAATGCAAGTCTTTCATTTCTATGCAGCCTTCCTTCTCCCGCGGCGCGCGGCCCATTCAGATTCTTGTGAATGCGCGGTAAGTAAAATGGAGAAGCAGGTGCTTGGGAGGCGATGAGACGACTGTGTAGCTTTGCGCGAGCGATGTTCGGCGTGACGGTGTGGCTGCTGTCCCATTGGAACTTACAGACGTAGAAAATAGGTGCAGGAGTAGACCATTCGGCCCTTCGAGCCTGCACCGCCATTCAATATGATCATGGCTGATCCTCTATCTCAACACCATATTCCCGCTGTCTCCCCATACCCCTTGATGTCTTTTGTATCTAGAAATCTCTCTATCTGCCTCTTAAATATATTCAGTGACTTGGCCTCCACAGCCTTCTGTAGTAGAGAATTCCACAGGTTCACCTCCCTCGGAGTGAAAACATTTCTCCTCATCTCGGTCCGAAATTTCCTCCCCCGTATCCTGAGACTGTGAGCCTTTGTTCTAGACTTCCCAGCCCCGGGGAACCGTCCTCCCCGCATCCAGTCTGTCCAACCCTGTCAGAATTTTATACGTTTCAATGAGATCCCCTCTCATTCTTCTAAACTCGAGTCAATACAGGCCCAGTCGACACAATCTCTCCTCATACGGCAGTCCTGCCCTCCCAGGAATCAGTCTGGTGAACCTTCGCTGCACTCCCTCGATGGCAAGTATATCCTTCCTGAGGTAAGGAGACCAAAACTGCTCACAATACTCCAGGTGTGGTGTGGTCTCACCAAGGCCCAGTATAACTGCAGTAAGACTTCCTCGCTCCTGTACTCAAACCCTCTTGCAATGAAGTCCAACATACCATTTGCCTTCCTGACTTGCTTGCTGCACCTGCGTGTTTGCTTTCAATGACTGGTGTACAGGGACACCCAGGTCCCTCTGTACATCCACACTTCCCAAGCCATCACCATTTAAATAATACTTTGGTTGGAAAAACATAAGGTCAAAGGTCTCGTTGCACCTCCCCTTTTCCTAATCTGCCACCATTCAGATAATATTCTGCCTTCGTGTTTTTGCCCCCAAAGTGGATAACTTCACACATTTATCCACGTTATACTGCATCTGCCATGTGTTTGTCCACTCACTCAACCTATCTCAGTCGCCTTGCAGCGTCTTTGCATCTTCCTCACAGCTCACAATCCCACCTAGTTTTGTGTTGTCAGCAAACTTGGAAATATTTCATTTGGTGTGTGTAATGTGTGTGTATATATATATATATATATATATATATTATACATATATATTTTTTATATATATATTATATATCCAAGCACTGATCTCTATTGTACCCCACTAGTCACTGCCTGCCACCCCGAAAAAGACGCGTTTATTCCTCCTCTCTGAACTTGTGCCACGACTGGAAGGGAAGAGAAAAGCAAAGCGTGCTGCGGATTAATTATAGAGATTGAAGGAGAGGATACTGAGTCCTGAGCTTTATAAATAAAGGCATGCAGTACAAAGTGCAGGAAGTTACACTAAAAATAAACCGCTGGTCTGGCCCCAGCTGGAGTACTGTGTCCCTATTCTGGGAGCTGCACTTTAGGAAGGATGTAGAGACCTTGGAGAGGGGAGTTTACCAGGATGTTACCGGGGGTTGAGGAACTTCAGTGACGTGGGGAGACTGGAGAAGCTGGGGTTGTTTTCGTTAGAAACATAGAAAATAGTTGCAGGAGTAGGACATTCGGCCCTTTTAAGCTTGCACCACCATTCACTATGATCATGGCTGATCATGCAACTTCAGTACCCCATTCCTGCCTTCTCTCCATATCCCCTGATCCCTTTAGCCATAGGGGTCACATCGAACTCCCCTTTGAATGTATCCAACGAACTGGCCTCAACAACTTTCTGTGGTAAAGAATTCCACAGGTTCATAATTCTCAGTGAAGAAGTTTCTCTCTATCTCTGTCCTAAATGGCTTACCCCTTATCATTGCAAGAGGGTTTGAGTACAGGAGCAAGGATGTCTTACTACAGTTATACAGGGCCTTGGTGAGACCACACCTGGAGTATTGTGTGTGGTTTTGGTCTCCTTACCTAAGGAAGGATATACTTGCCATAGAGAGGGAGTGCAGCGAAGATTCACCAGACTGATTCCTGGGATGGCAGGACTGTCGTATGAGGAGAGATTGGGTTGACTGGGCCTATTTTCCATGTTTGCAGAAAAGGTTAAGGGAAGATTTAATAGAGGTGTTCAAAATCACGAGGGGTTTTGATGGAGTAGATCGGGGAGACACTGTTCCCGGGGGCAGGAGGGTGGGGTAACCAGAGGGACACAGATTGACGATAATCGGCGATGGAACCAGATGGGGTGAATGTGTTTACGCAGCGACTTGTGATTGGGAACGCGCTGCCTGAAAGGGCGGTGGGAGCAGATTCAATCGTGACTTTCAAACCGGGAATTGGGTAAATACTGGAAGGGGAAAAATTCACAGGGCTGTGGGGGAAAGGGCAGGGGGGAGTGGGACTGATTGGGTCGCTCGGGCAACGATGGGCCCAAAGGGATCCTCCTGTGCTGCGTCGTTCTCAGACAAGGGCTGTCATTCAAGGAATTAAAAGACCATCTCGTGCCTCTCGATCTGCGTCAGTATTGCGGTGAAGTTTGATTGAATCGTGCGATGATGTTGTGACTGAGACACACACAAAAAATCCTCCTTTGTCTAGCATCAGTTTGAAGAGCGTGACCATATGTGTATGCTGGCAGCGAGGAGAGCAAGCGAGAGGGGCTGGTTGCAACACAGCACATCTGCTTACAGTATTAACCTCCCACACTCCTCCTCTACTGCCAAAACAGAGAGAGGACCCATAGCCAATGTTTCATTTAAAAAAAAACCTTTGAGAAGTGCTTAATCACTCAGGGTTGAGTGAGACTGAGAGGCCCAGATGCTACACAGGAACAGGAGGAGTCCATTCAGCCCCTCGAGCCTGTTACATTAGAAGCAGGAGGAGGCCATTCAGCCCCTCGAGCCTGTTACATTAGGAACAGGAGGAGTCCATTCAGCCCCTTGAGCCTGTTGCATTAGGAACAGGAGGAGGCCATTCAGCCCCTCGAGCCTGTTACATTAGGAACAGGAGAAGGACATATGGCCCCTTGAGCCTGCCCTGCCATTCACTGTCAGTTGTGGCTCAGTCAATCCCCCTCAGAACCTTGGATGTTTCAATGAGACCACCTTTCCTTCTTCTAAACTCCAGAGAGTATGGGCCCAGTCTACTCAATCTCTCCTCACAGGACAACCCTCTCATCCCAGGAATCAGTCTGCTGAACCTTTGCTGCACCGTCTCTAAGGCAAACTTAGATCCTCCTTTGGGTAAGGAGACCAAAGCTGTGTGTGCAGTACTTCAGGTGTGGTCTCACCAAAGCCTGAGATAGTTGTAGCAAGACTTCCTTACTCTTGTACTCCAACCCTCTTGCAATAAAGGCCAACATACCATTTGCCTTCCCAGTTGTCAGCTGTGGCTCAGTGGGCAGCACTCTCTCCTCTGAGTCAGAAGGTTGTGGGTACACGTCCCACTCCAGGGACTTGAGCACAAAAATCTAGGCCGACACTCCCAGTGCAGTGCTGAGGGAGGTGCTGTCTTTTGGATGAGACGTTGAACTGAGGCCCGTCTGCCCTCTCAGGTGGACGGAAAATATCCCGTGGCGCTATTTCGAAACACAGTTCTCTCCGGTGTCCTGGGGCCAATATTTATCCCTCAACCATCATCACTTTATTAAAAAAAAACCCTCCCAGATTATCTGGGTCATTATCACATTGCTGTGTGTGGGAGCTTGCTGTGCGCAAATTGGCTGCTGTGTTTCCCACATTACAACAGTGACCACATTTCAAAAAGTACTTAGTTGGTTGTAAAGTGCTTCAGGGTGTCTGGTGGTTGCAAAAGTTCCTGCCCGATCCTCATCCCTTGGTACCCCAAAAATCTATCGTTTCCCAGCCTTGAATATACTCAACGATTGAGCCTCCACAGCCCTCTGGGGCAGAGAATTCCAGAGATTCGCCACCCTCTGAGTTCTGTCATCATTGTAGGCAGTCCCTCGAGTGGAGGATGACTTGCTTCCATGCCAAAAAGTACACGGGTGTTTCAATGAAAGACCTAATATTCCAGATCCCGAACTACATCTTGAAGGGTGGAAGATGCCTGTGGGTGGATTTTTTTAACGTGGGGTGACCGTTGCACACCAGCCACCACACGGGGCTTGACAGAGCGAGGTCTTGGTCCAGGGGCAAGGGTTAACCAGGACGACTGGAGACCAGCTCTGCTGCACGGGCCGGGGGCCACTCAGCCTGCTGGGCCAGTGATGCTAAATTGTAGGCCCATACAATTAAAAGTAGATTTCAAGGAGAGTTGTCATTTTTTTCCCCAAAGTTCCCCACGCAATTTTTAATCCTCCTCCACCAAGCTTAACTCCATATCCTGTGTCCTGTGAACTCGTGTTTATGCAGTCGGTTCAAGTTATTATAACTTTAGCTGAACTGAATGACCCCGGGAGGCTCTGGTTTTTGACAGGAGTCTGTCTGAACGACCCGGCATTAAATAATTATGACTTTCTTTCACTGAAAGCAGAGTTCACCACAACTGTTGTGTGCTCTGTTGGATTACAGACTGGGATTTAATCTCTTCAAAGTTCAGACCTAAAAACTGCCCCCAAACTTTGGCATCGAGTGTACAGCACAGAAACAGACCATTAGGCCCCACAGCTCCGTGCCGGTGTTTATGCTCCACACCAGCCTACTCCCATCTCACCCCATCACCATATCCCTCTATTCCTTTCTCCCCCGTGTGTTTATCCAGCTTCCCCTTAAATGCATTGATACTATTCGCCACAACCACTCCCTGTAGTAGCGACCAAATACAGTAGACACCAAGCTCATGGTCTACAGGGCTGTAGTGATACCCGCCCTCCTGTATGGCTCAGAGACATGGACCATGTACAGTAGGCACCAAGTCGCTGGAGAAATACCACCAACGATGTCTCCACAAGATCCTGGGAGGAAAGACGCACCAACGTTAGTGTCTTCGACCAGGCCAACATCCCCAGCATCGAAGCACTGACCACACTCGACCAGCTCCGCTGGGTAGGGCCACATTGTCCGCATGGTTCCCCCAGACACGAGACTCCCAAAGCAAGCGCTCTACTCGGAACTCCTTCACGGCAAACGAGCCAAAGGTGGACAGAGGAAATGTTACAGGGACCACCCTCACAGCCTCCCTGATAAAGTGCAACATCCCCACCGACACCTGGGAGTTCCTGGCCCAAAGACCAGACCACCCTAAGTGGAGGAAGTGCATCCGGGAGGGCGCTGAGCACCTTGAGTCTCGTCGCCGAGAGCGTGCAGAAACCAAGCGCAGGCAGCAGAAGGAGCGTGCGGCAAACCAGTCCCACCCTCCCCTTCCCTCAACGTCTATCTGTCCCACCTGTGACAGGGACTGTGGTTCCCGAATTGGACTGTTCAACCACCTGAGGACTCATTGTTAGAGTGGAAGCAAGTCTTCCTCGATTTCGTGGGACAGCCTATGATAATGAGGTAGTGAGTTCCACATTCTCACCACTCTCTGGGTAAAGAAGTTTTTTTCTGAATTCCCCATTGGATTTATTAGAGACTATCTTATATTCATGACCTCCTAGTTTTGGTCTCCCTCCACAAGCGGCTACATCTTCTCCGTCTCCCCTGTCAAATCTGTTAATAATCTTGAGCATTATAGGTCACCCGTCCATCTTCTGTCTTCTAGAGAGAAATCCTCCAGCTTGTTCTATCTTTCCTCATTAGTTGTAACCTCTCTGTTCTGGTTTCACTCTTGTAAATATTTCCGCACCTTCCCCAATGCCTTTTTTACCTTTATAATATGGAGACCAGGGGATGTGTTGGAGGCTTGAATTGGAGGAACGCAAAGATTTCGGAGGGTCGTAGTGGCTGGAGGCAGTTACAGAGATGGGGATTTGAATGGAGAAAAACTGCAAAGTGCCGCAGTACAGCGGGACCTGGGGGTTACTTGTACATGAAACACAAAAGATTAGTATGCAGGTACAGCAAGTGATCAGGAAGGCCAATGGAATCTTGGCCTTTATTGCAAAGGGGATGGAGTATAAAAGCAGGGAAGTCTTGCTCCAGTTATACAGGGTATTGGTGAGGCCACACCTGGAGTACTGCGTGCAGTTTTGGTCTCTGTGTATTTAAAGAAAGATATTCTTGCATTGGAGGCAGTACAGAGAAGGTTCACTCGGTTGATTCCGGGGATGAGGGGGTTGACTTATGAGGAAAGGTTGAGTAGGTTGGGCCTCTAATCATTGGAATTCAGAAGAATGAGAGGTGATCTTATCGAAACGTATCAGATTATGAGGGGGGCTCGACAAGGTGGATGCAGAGATGATGTTCCCACTGATGGGGGAGACTAGAACTAGGGGGCATGGTCTTAGAATAAGGGGCCGCCCATTTAAAACTGAGATGAGGAGGAATCTCTTCTCTCAGAGGGTTGTAAATCTGTGGAATTCTCTGCCCCAGAGAGCTGTGGAGGCTGGGACATTGAATATATTTAAGGCGGAGATAGACAGATCTTTGAGCGATAAGGGAGTGAAGGGTTATGGGGAGCGGGCGGGGAAGTGGAGCTGAGTCCATGATCGGATCAGCCATGGTCGTATTAAATGGCAGAGCAGGCTCGAGGGGCCGAATGGCCTACTCCTGCTCCTATTTCTTAGGTTATGTTCTTATGGAAGTGGGTGGGGTGATTTGAATGCGCGCATGAGAATTTTAAAGTCGAGTAGCAGGTATGCTATCATCAAGTTTGCATCTTGGCAAGGAACTCGATCCCCTGTCGGCACCTGTAATTTCCACACAGTAGTGCGCAGGTTGGTGATGGTGCTTGTAAGATTACCAACTGACACTCTCAAAACATGTCCATGAAACCGAAGATGATATTGTGGTTTTTAAAAACTGGTTTGCATTCGCTGTGTGTATAACAACGAACACTTGCTTCTTGGGACCGCTTCCATTCCTGAAATTCACAGAAGGGACAGTCGAGACAGCAGCAAAGTACCGCGGATGCTGGAAATGCTAAATGCGGACAGAAAATGATGGCATTACTTAGTGGAACAGGACACCCTCAAAGCCTCCCTGATAAAGTGCAACATCCCCACCGACACCTGGGAGTCCCTGGGCCCAAAGACCGGTCTGCCCTAAGTGGAGGAAGTGCATCTGGGAGAGCGCTGAGCACCTCGAGTCTCGTCGCCGAGAGCGTGCAGAAACCAAGCGCAGGCAGCGGAAGGAGCGTGCGGCAAACCAGTCCCACCCTCCCCTTCCCTCAACGTCTATCTGTCCCACCTGTGACAATGACTGTGGCTCTCGTATTGGGCTGTTCAGCCTCCTATGGACTCATCAAAATATTTTAAGAGTGGAAGCAAGTCTTCCTCGATTCCAAGGGACTGCCTAAGATTGTCAATCCATTCGTGATTTCCATTTTTTGATCATTCTTTTTAGCAACTTGAATTTATACAGTCCCTTTACTGTAGTAAAACGCCCCAAGGTGCTTAAATCAGACAAAATTTGACACCGAGCCACAGAAGGAGATATTGGGGACAGGTGACCAAAAGCTTGGTCAAAAAGATGTGGATTGAATCACTGCTTTTTATTTCCTGGTTTGCTGCAAAGCACTGGGGATGCACTTTTGGCAGTGCTACAATCAATTTAAGGTCGGGAAACCGAACGTTTTTGAGATCGCAAGAATTTGCGGTCGTGAAGAAAGCTGCCCACAAATATCTCTTGATCTCTGTCAAACGTTGGGGTTCCCGATGTAAAATTGATTGGAGTGCTGTCAGCACTGCATCTCCAGTGCGATGCAGCAGCGACGTCAAGCTGTCCACGTCACTTGAACCAAAATAGTTTGGGAACCACTGTTGTAGTCTCCCGAGGCGCAGTTTCGAACACCGCTTTAAGCATCCTGGTACAATTCACTAAAAGTTGAGACGGCACTATAAGTTGCAACACGGGTATGCAAGGTCATTTAAAATAAAACAAACCAAGCACTCGGGTTTATTTCTCGAGGCATAGAATTGAAAAGTTCATGCTCAACCTGCAACGAACCTTGGTTAGACCACACCTGGAGCACTGTGCACAGTTCTGGTCTCCATATACCTGGGTTAGACCACACTTGGAGCAGCATGCACAGTTCTGGTCTCCATATACCTGGGTTAGACCACACCTGGAGCACCGTGCACAGTTCTGGTCTCCATATACCTGGGTTAGACCACACCTGGAGCACTGTGCACAGTTCTGGTCTCCATCTACCTGGGTTAGACCACACTTGGAGCACTGTGCACAGTTCTGGTCTCCATATACCTGGGTTAGACCACACTTGGAGCACCGTGCACAGTTCTGGTCTCCATATACCTGGGTTAGACCACACTTGGAGCACCGTGCACAGTTCTGGTCTCCATATACCTGGGTTAGACCACACTTGGAGCAGCATGCACAGTTCTGGTCGCCATATTATAAAAAGGATATAGAGACACTGGAGAGGGTGCAGAGAAGATTTACAAGGATGACACCAGAAATGCGAGGGTATACATAATCAGGAAAGGATGGATAGGCTGGGTCTCTTTTCTCAAAAAATAAAGCTGAGGGGTGACCTCATAGAGGTCTTTTAAAATGATGAAAGGTTTTGATAGAGCGGATACAGAGAGAGTGTTCCCACTTGTGGGGAAGAGCATAACTAGGGGCCATCAATATAAGATAGTCACCGAGAAATCCAATGGGGAATTCAGCAGAAACTTCTTTACCCAGAGAGTGGTGAGAATGTGCAACTCGCTGCCACAGGGTGGGGTTGAGGCGAATAGTATCGATGGATTTAAGGGGAGGCTGGATAAACACATGGGGGAGAAGGGAATAGAGGGTTATGCTGATAGATGAAAGTTGGGAGGAGGCTCGAGTGGAACATGGACTGGTTGGGCCCAATGGCCTATTTGAGCCGTATATCCTGTGTAATCCTATGAATATTTCTACACTTTTGGAAGATTATTTCGAGGTCTGCACTGTGTCAACTGATGGGATGTTACCAGGGATGAGGAACTTGAGTTACAAGGGGAGGTTGGAAAAGTTCGGACTATTCTCCTTGGAAGGCGAAGAGGTGATCTAATAGAGGTTTTCGAGATGAGATTTTGATGGGAGTCGAGGGAGAGATAGACTGTTCCCTCCGGCCCGTGGGTCAATAACCAGAGGTCACAGATTCAGAATCCGTGGCTAAAGATCTGGAGGGGTGACGAGGAGAGATGTTTACACTCGGAGAGTTGTTGGGGATCAGGAATGCTCTCCGAGAGGTGGTGAAAGCTGGTTCTACCAATTGTTGGAGGGGTGCGTGAGGGTGGGGAACGGACAGGGTTAGGGACAGAAAGCGGGGGATTGTGGGACTAAGCACGACTGCTCTTTCACAGAGCCCCGCGCAGACACAACGGGCCGACTGGACTCCTCCTGTGCGGTAGGTTACTGGCGAAGGCTGCAATTGAATTTTCCTGCAGCGCACGGCGCAGGACCTGATAGAGAGGAGTCATTAAATACTTCTCTTTGCAAGGTTTTACTCAGCCTCTTTTCCCATCGCACTGTGTGTGTGTTTGCATTGAGCGTTTTGATTCTGTGCCCAAGATAATGATTATAATTAACAATGCAGAGACGATTCGTTTGTTGCCAAACATGTCTGCTTTATTTGTGCGCACTAGGTCATGATGAATGCCCTAACTTTCCTTTTAGTGGTTGGAGAGGTTTCTGTCGAGGTAAAAGTTAAACATGGATTTTTCAATAGCAAATTCCAATTTCTGTTACCCATTCACTGTCTTGCTCTCGCTCTGGCGCGCTCTCTTCTTCACCACCCCCCCCGCCACCATTGAATCAGAAAGTTGTGGGGTTCGAGTTCCATTCAACGAGCCCCATAATCCAGGGCGCCGCACTGTCGGAGGGGCGGTACTGAGGGAGTGCCGTACTGAGGGAGCGCCGGAGGGGCGGTACTGAGGGAGCGCAGCACTGTCGGAGGGGCGGTACTGAGGGAGCGCCGCACTGTCGGAGGGGCGGTACTGAGGGAGCGCCGCACTGTCGGAGGGGCGGTACTGAGGGAGCGCCGGAGGGGCGGTACTGAGGGAGCGCCGCACTGTCGGAGGGGCGGTACTGAGGGAGCGCCGCCCTGTCGGAGGGGCGGTACTGAGGGAGCGCCGCCCTGTCGGAGGGGCGGTACTGAGGGAGCGCCGCACTGTCGGAGGGGCGGTACTGAGGGAGCGCCGCACTGTCGGAGGGGCGGTACTGAGGGAGCGCCGCACTGTCGGGGGGGCAGTACTGAGGGAGTGCCATAGTGTCGGAGGTGCCTTCTTTCAGATGAGGCATTAAACTGAGGCCCCGTCTACCCCCTCAGGGTGGACATAAAAGATCGCATGTGCTCTATTGGAAGAAGAGCAGGGGGAGTTCTATGCCCTGGGGCCAATATTCATTCCTCAACCAACACGTTTTCCTCGCCTCCCCCTCTGGTTTGCCAATTAGCTAAATCTGTATACTCTGGTTCCCAACACTCTTGCCAGTGGTAACAGTTTCTCCCTATCCACTTAAATCAAAAGCCTTTAATTTTGAACATCTTTCTTAAATCTCCTCTTGGCCTGCTCTGCTCCAAGGAGGAATGACATTCTTGCTATTGAGGGAGTGCAGCGAAGGTTCACCAGACTGATTCCTGGGATGGCAGGACTGACATATGAAAGATTGGATCGACTAGGCTTATATTCCCTGGAATTTAGAAAGAATGAGAGGTGATCTCATAGAAACATATAAAATTCTGACGGGTTTAGACAGGTTAGATGCAGGAAGAATGTTCCCGATGTTGGGGAAGTCCAGAACCAGGGATCACAGTCTAAGGATAAGGGGTAAGCCATCTAGGACCGAGATGAGGAGAAACTTCTTCGCTCAGAATTGTGAACCTGTGGAATTCTCTACCACAGAAAGTTGTTGAGGCCAGTTCGTTGGATATATTCAAAAGGGAGTTAGATGTGGCCCTTATGGCTAAAGGGATCAAGGGGTATGGAGAGAAAGCAGGAATGGGATACTGAAGTTGCATGTTCAGCCATGATCATATTGAATGGCGGTGCAGGCTCGAAGGGCCGAATGGCCTGCTCCTGCACCTATTTTCTATGTTTCTATGAGAACAACCCCAGCTTCTCCAGTCTCCCCACATCACTGAAGTCACTCATCCCCCCCCAGGACCATTCTGGTCAATCTCCCTCTGCACCCTCTCCCAGACCCTTCACATCCTCCCTACAGTGCGGTGTCCAGAATTGGACACAATACTCCATCTGGGGCCGGACCCGTGTTTTACACAAGTTTGTTTTATATTTGTTGAACCGTTAATGAATGTTGCCGTCCTATTGTCTAACTCTGGCCGTGTATTTTCTGCCCATGTATCACAGCGCAGAAGACATGTAGCCCCAAACAGTTCGTGTGCAAGGATCAGATCACCTGTATATCCAAAGGCTGGCGATGCGATGGAGAGAAGGATTGCCCCGATGGCTCGGATGAAACAGCGGATGTCTGTGAGTATAACGGCATCCTTTTGGGGGTGGGAGGGGGGGAGGGGGAGGAGGAGGAGAGTCTGCGTCTAAATTTAAAATGATTAAAACTAGCGACGTATAAAATTCTGACGGGGTTGGACAGGCTGGATGAGGGGAGGATGTTTCCCCGGGGCTGGGAAGTAGAGAACAAGGGCTCAGTCTCAGGATACGGGGGAGGAAATTTAGGAGCGAGATGAGGAGAAATGTTTTCACTCCGAGGGAGGTGAACCTGTGGAATTCTCTACCACAGAAGGCTGTGGAGGCCAAGTCACTGAATATATTTAAGAGGGAGATAGATAGATTTCTACATACAAAAGGCATCAAGGAGTATGGGGAGAAAGTGGGAATATGGTGTTGAGATAGAGGATCAGCCATGATCATATTGAATGGTGGTGCAGGCTCGAAGGACCGAATCCCTACTCCTGCTATTTCTATGTTTCTATGTAGGTAAAGGTAAGAAATAGGGACAGGAGTCGGCCATACTGCCCCTCGTGCCTGCCCTGCCATTCAATAAGATCATGGTTGATCCGATCATGGACTCAGCTCCACTTCCCCGCCTGCTCCCCATAACCCTTCACTCCCTTATCGCTCAAAAATCTGTCTATCTCCACCTTAAATATATTCAATGACCCAGCCTCCACAGCTCTCTGGGGCAGAGAATTCCACAGATTTACAACCCTCAGAGAAGAAATTCCTCCTCATCTCAGTTTTAAATGGGCAGCCCCTTATTCTAAGATCATGCCCCCTAGTTCTAGTCTCCCCCCCATCAGTGGAAACACCCTCTCTGCATCCACCTTGTCAAGCCCCCTCATAATCTTACACATTTCAATAAGATCACCCCTCATTCTTTTAAACTCCAATGAGTAGAGGTCCAACCTACTCAACGTTTCCTCATAAGTCAACCCCTTCATCCCCGGAATCAACCGAGTGAACCTTCTCTGAACTGCCTCCAAAGCAAGTACATCCTTTCGTAAATATAGAAACCAAAACTGCACGCAGTACTCCAGGTGTGGCCTCACCAATACCCTGTATAACTGTAGCAAGACTTCCCTGCTTTTATACTCCATCCCCTTTGCAATAAAGGCCAAGATACCATTGGCCTTCCTGATCACTTGCTGCACCTGCATACTATCCTTTTGTGTTTCATGCACAAGTACCCCCAGGTCCCGCTGTACTGCAGCACTTTGTAATCTCTCCCCATTTAAAAATAATAATAATTTTGTGCTTTTATTTTTCCTACCAAAGTGGATAACCTCACATTTTCCCACATTATACTCCATCTGCCAAATTTTTGCCCACTCACCTTAGCCTGTCTATATCCCTTTGCAGATTTTTTGACCAGGCCTTGACAAAATAATGTAAACGATGCATTGTGGTGCGTTTTTAGAGGAATAATGGGAAAGTTTCGTTAAACTTGTTGTGAACTTTGGTGTCAGTCGTGGCTCAGTGGGCAGCACTCTCTCCTGAGTCAGAAGATTGTGGGTTCAAGTCCCACTCCATAGAGTTTTCTTTGGAACAGAGGAGGCTGAGGGGAGACCTGATTGAGGTGTATAAAATGATGAGGGGCCGAGATAGAGGGGATAGGAAGGACCTGTTTCCCTTGGCAGAGGGCTCAACAACCAGGGGGCACAGATTTAAAGTAATTGGGGGGAGGTTTACATAGAAACATGGAAAATAGGTGCAGGAGCAGGCCATTCGGCCCTTCGAGCCTGCACCACCATTCAATATGATCATGGCTGATCATGCGACTTCAGTACCCCATTCCTGCTTTCTCTCCATACCCCTTGATCCCTTTAGCCGTAAGGGCCACATCTAACTCCTGTTTGAAGTTATCCAACGAACTGACCTCAATTGGAACAATTTGAGGAGAAATGTTTTCACCCAGAGGGTGGTGGGGGTCTGGGGTGGAACTCACGGCCTGAAAGGGTGGTAGAGGCAGAAACCCTCACCACATTTGGATGTGCACTTGAAGTGCCGTAACCTACAGGGCTACGGACCCAGAGCTGGAAAGTGGGATTCGGCTGGGTAGCTCTTGGTCGGCCGGCGCGGACACGATGGGCTGAAATGGCCTCCTGCAGGCTTCTTATGGTTTCTTCGGTAAGATCGCACTGCTCACGGTTCTGGTCTCTGTTATAAAAAGGGTGTAGAGGGTCCGGAAAAGGTTCAAAAATAGATTTTCCAGGATGGTAGCAGAACTGAGGTTATAACAATCCAGGAATCATTTAACAAGCTTGGGGTTCTTTCCTCCAGAAAAGAGGAGGCTGAGGGGGGTGACCTGATTGAGGCCTGTAAGATTATGAAGGTTTTGACAGGGTAGACATAGATAAGATGTTTCCACTTGTGGAGGAGATCAAAACTAGGGTGGGCCATAGATATAAGATAGTCACTAATAAACCCAATGGGGAATTCAGGAGAAACTTTACCCAGAGAGCGGGGTGAGAATGTGGAACTTGCTGCCACAGGGAGGGGTTGAGGCGAATAGTATCGATGCCTCTATGACCTCCAGGCTTGACTATTCCAACGCACTCCTGGCTGGCCTCCCACATTCTACTCTACGTAAACTAGAGGTGATCCAAAACTTGGCTGCCCCCCGTGTCCTAACTCGCACCGAGTCCCGCTCACCCATCACCCCCTGTGCTCGCTGACCTACATTGGGTCATGGTTAAGAAACGCCTCTGTCTTCAAAATTTCCCACCCTTGTTGTTAAATCCCTTTACGGCCTCCTCGCCTCTCCCTATTTCTGTGTAAAATCACCTTCAGCCTTTCAAACTCCCCGAGATGTCTGCGATCATCTAATTCTGCCCTCTTGAGCATCCCTGATTATAATCGCTCCACCATCGGTGGCTGTGCCTTCTGATGCCTGGGCCCCAAGCTCTGGAACTCCCTCCCTAAACCCCTCCACCTCCTTTTTAAGATGCTCCTTAAAACTTACCTCTTTGACCAAGCTTTTGGTCACCTGCACTAATTTCTCCTTATGTGGCTCGGTGTCAAATTTTAAATCTCATCATACTCCTGTAAAGCGCCTTGGGAAGTTTCACTGTTAAAGGTGCTCTAAGTGCAAGCTGTTAAAGGGAGGCGAGATAAGCACACGAGGGAGAAAAGAATAACAGCAGCATTGTATTTATATAGCGCCTTTAACGTAGTAAAATAACCCAAGACACTCCACAGAAGTGTTAGAAGACAAAAAAAATACATTTGGCAAGGGGCCACATAAATTATGGCAGATGACCAAAAGGAGATAGGGAGGGGGCGAGGAGGCCATGGAGGGATTTGTAAGCAAGGAAGAGAATTTCAAAATCGAGACGTTGCTTAAACAGGAGCCAATGTGGGTCAGCGAGCACAGGTGGTGATGGGTGAGCGGGACTTGGTGCGAGTTAGGACACGGGGCAGCGAGCGCAGTGGGTGATGGGTGAGTGGGTCTCGGTGCGAGTTAGGACAGGGGGTGATGGGTGAGCGGGACTGGGTGCGATTTAGGACAGGGGGTGATGGGTGAGCGGGACGCGGTACGAGTTAGGACACGGGGGCAGCGAGCACGGGGTGATGGGTGAGCGGGACTCGGTGTGAGTTAGGACACGGGGTCAGCGAGCACAGGGGGTGATGGGTGAGTGGGACTCGGTGCGAGTTAGGACACGGGGCAGCGAGCACAGGGGGTGATGGGTGAGCGGGACTCGGTGTGAGTTAGGACACGGGGTCAGCGAGCACAGGGGGTGATGGGTGAGCAGGACTCGATGCGAGTTAGGACACGGGGGCAGCCGAGTTTTGGATCACCTCTGGTTTACGTATGGAGGCCACACCTGGAGTACTGCGTGCAGTTTTGGTTTCCATATTTACGAAAGGACATACTTGCTTTGGAGGCAGTTCAGAGAAGGTTCACTCGGTTGATTCTGGGGATGAGGGGGTTGACTTGTGAGGAAAGGTTGAGCAGGTTGGGCCTCTACTCATTGGAGTTCAGAAGAATGAGAGGTGATCTTATCGAAACGTATAAGATTATGAGGGGGCTTGACAAGGTGGATGCAGAGAGGATGTTTCCACTGATGGGGGAGACTAGAACTAGGGGGCATGGTCTTAGAATAAGGGGCCGCCCATTTAAAACTGAGATGAGGAGGAATTTCTTCTGAGGATTGTAAATCTGTGGAATTCTCTGCCTCAGAGAGCTGTGGAAGCTGGGACATTGAATAAATTTAAGACAGAAATAGACAGTTTCTTACACGATAAGGGAATAAGGGGTTATGGGGGAGCGGGCGGGGAAGTGGAGCTGAGTCCATGATCGGATCAGCCATGATTGTATTAAATGGCGGAGCAGGCTCGAGGGGCCGAATGGCCGACTCCTGCTCCTATTATGTTATGTTCGTAGGGTTAGAATGTGGGAGGCCAGCCAGGAGCACAGTGCGTTGGAATAGTCAAGTCTGGAGGTAACAAAGGCACGGATGAGGGTTTCAGCAGCGGATGAGCTGAGGCAGGGGAGGCGGAGACGGGCGATGTTACGGAAGGGGAAATGGGCTGTTTTAGTTGTGTTGCGGATTTCAGGGTCAAATACGACGCCCAAGGTTGCAAACAGTCTGGTTCAGCCTCCGATAGATGCTCGGGAGAGGAATGTAGTCGGTGACTGGGGAATGCAGTTTGTGACGAGGACCAGAAACGATGGCTTTGGTCTTCCCTAATATTCAATTGTAGACGGTTTCTGCTGAACCCCCATACTGATTGATGGAACGATACAGCGATGGGGTGACTTGGAGTGGGCTGGTGTGGAGCATAAACACCGGTGTGGGGCCGAATAAATCCTGCGTTTGGGAGCAGATGACAGTTAATTCCTACTAATCTCAGACAGTTTAATAACCTCTAATTTTTTTAAATAATTAAAAAGTTTAATTTAATTTAAAGGTTCTTTGTAATCTGCAAATTGTCAGTTCAGACGCACTGTTCCCTTGTAATCAGAGCCTTGTCTGGATGTGTATGAAGAGGTTATGCACCTATTCTTGCCTCCTCTTAAAATTACTGTTTTGCAAGCTTTATTCCAAGTGGATTTTTAAAAAAGTGATCTGTGATGTTGTGGAGCGAATGTGCGGATTAGCAGACCTTGATGCAGTGTCTCTATAGACTAAATAATGGTTTTGGTGACCTGTTGTCTGTAATTGGGCGAACTTTCGCACTCATTGTGCGAGAAGGGTTTGCAACACTTTGTGAAGAGTCAGAGATAACTCTGGCCTTTGGAACAATGGATCTGAAGACCCCAGCATAAATGTGTTTGTTAAAAAATAAAAGGAGTCCTTCTATCTCTGAGTACATTGGTAATCTCACACCTTATCTTTTTGTATAGACGAAGTTGAAATTCAGCTGTGGCTCAGTGGGTAGTACTTTTGCCAAGTCAGAGAAAGTTAACGTGCAGGTACAGCAAGCAATTAGAAAGACTTGCATTTATATAGCACCTTTCATGACCACCGGACGTCCCAAAGCGCTTTACAGCCAATTAAGTACTTTTGCAGTCACTCTTTTGATGTGGGAAACGCAGCAGCCAAATTGCGCACAGCAAGCTCCCACAAACAACCATGTGATAATGATCCAGATCGTCTGTTTTCAAAGGATCGATATTGGCCCCAGGACACCGGGGATAATTCTCCTGTTCCTCCTCGAAATAGTGCCATGGGATATTTTATGTCCAACTGAGAGAGCAGACGGGACCTCGGTTTAACGTCTCATCCGAAAGACGGCCCCTCCGACGGCGCGGCGCTCCCTCGGCACCGCCCCTCCGACGGCGCGGCGCTCCCTCGGCACCGCCCCTCCGACGGCGCGGCGCTCCCTCGGCACCGCCCCTCCGACAGCGCGGCGCTCCCTCGGCACCGCCCCTCCGACAGCGCGGCGCTCCCTCGGCACCGCCCCTCCGACAGCGCGGCGCTCCCTCGGCACCGCCGTGGATTGTTAGCCTAGATTTTTTTGTTTGCCCTCAAGTTCCTGTGGCGGGAACCATTTGACTCGGGCGTGTGTGCTCCCCACTGATAACGGTGATAATGACATTATTGGCCGTCTCCTCTTAATACTCCCCTTTCCTGGGGGTGGGGGTAATCCTCATGAAATTTACCTGTATCTGATGGATTTAAATTCAGCCTTTTTAAAAAAAAATAATGTGGCCTGAGAATATAGTGGCGGATGTCGAATAATCTTTCACAGTAGGAAAAGAACCCAGTATTCTTTGAATTTTATTCGTATGGCAACACTGTTCTTTGGTTCCGATGGCTGTCCTAATTCCAAACCGTGGTTCGGTGTCTTCCGAACTCCTTACTCGGGCGGCCGCCCTCGAGTCTGCAGCCCCTCCCCACTCAGACAGATGAGCGACTCCCCCGGGGCAGCAGTGTGTAATTAATGCAAGCATTTTAACCTTGATATGCGGTTGTGACACAGTCAAGTTGGATGCTTCCAACCGCCAGCTCGACTTTATATATTGAAACAAAAATCATATGCCACAGTTTGGTGGAGGGGATCTATTACAAGGGGACATAGTTTTAAGGTGGTTGATGGAAGGTTTAGAGGGGATTTGAGGGGGGGCTTCTTTACGCAGAGGGTTGTGGGGATCTGGAACTCGCTGCCTGGAAGAGTGGTGGTTGCAGAAACCCTCATCACTTTTAAGAGATGGTTGGATGGGCACTTAAAGTGCAGTAACCTGCAGGGTTACGGACCTAGAGCTGGTAATTGGGATTAGACTGGATGACCCTTTGTTGGACGGAGCAGATATAATGGTAAGTACTGCAGGGAATCGAATACGGCCAGGGTGATCTGGACTAGTGTCGATCGCCTGGATGGGCCGGAGAGGAATTTTCCCAGATTTTTTTCTCCCTAAATTGGCCTGGGTTTTTGCCTCTCCCAGGAGATCACATGGCTCCGGTTGGGGTGGAGTGTAGAATGTTTCAGTATAAGGGGTGTCATTTGTGTGAGGCGGACTGGTTGGGCTGGGTGCTCTTTGCCTTTCCGCCATTGTTCATGGGTTTATATGTAACCTTCAGGGCTGCTGACCGAGGGCCGTGTGGCTGTGTCGGCCGGCACGGACACGATGGGCTGGAATGGCCTCCTGCGCTGTAAATTTCTAGGTTTCTAGTTTTCAATTTAAGACTTCAGTTTAGCAGTGGAAGTTAAAGGTAACTTTTCATACACAGGATGCGATGACGTTAGACTAAAGTCTCCGGCCTTATCTCCCGTTGGTGATTAGAAACTGGAGCGTACACACAGTCTCCGTGAAGTCGGCAAGCTGACTAACATGAGCAGAACTTTTTGCAAATTGCAAAGTGCATCTGTGTAGCAAGTGTTTACAATCGATGCGCATATCAGTGCCTAATCTTCAAGGTTGATCAGGCTGCAAGATCTTGTCAACAAAAGTCGATAATTGAGTAAATCCCATGCAGGAATTGAGTGCCTGCAGCAAAAGGGCTTCTCTGGGGCCCTTCTCGAGGGAGGGTTTCTCTATTTAGTTGAAAGAGATGGGAATGGGCCGATCATAGAATCGTACCAATCGAATCGAGGATGACTTGCTTCCACGCCGAAAAGTTCACGGGTGTTTCAATGAAGGACCAACATCAGTGTCCTCATCCAGGCCAACATCCCCCAGCATTGAAGCACTGACCACACTCTATCAGCTCCACTGGGCAGGCCACATAGTTCGCATGCCAGATGCGAGACTCCCTAACATCGAAACATAGAAAATAGGTGCAGGAGTAGGTGTCGGCCATTCAGCCCTTCAAGCCTGCACCACCATTCAATATGATCATGGCTGATCATTCCCTCAGTACCCCTTTCCTGCTTTCTCTCCATACCCTTTGATTCCTTTAGCCATAAGGGCCATATCGAACTCCCTCTTGAATATATTCAATGAACTGGCATCAACAACTCTCTGCATTAGGGAATTCTACAGGTTAACAACTGAGTGAAGAAGTTTGTCCTCATCTCAGTCCTGAATGGCTTACCCCTTATCCTAATAGTGTCCCCTGGTTCTGGACTTCCCCAACATCGGGAACATTCTTCCTGCATCTAACTTGTCCAGCCCCGTCAGAATCTTGTAAGTTTCTATGAGATCCCCTCTCATCCTTCTAAACTCCAGTGTATAAAGGCCCAGTTGGTCCAGTCTCTCCTCATATGTCAGTCCTGCCATCCCAGGAATCAGTCTGGTGAACCTTTGCTGCACTCCCTCAATAGCAAGAATATCCTTCCTCAGATTAGGAGACCAAAACTGAACACAATATTCCAGGTGAGGCCTCACTAAGGCCCTGTACAACTGCAGTAAGACCTCCCTGCTCCTATACTCAAATATCTTGCTATGAAGGCCAGCATACTATTTGCCTTCTTCACCGCCTGCTGTACCTGCATGCCAACTTTCAATGACTGATGTACCATGACACCCAGGTCTTGTTGCACCTCCCCCTTTCCTAATCTGCTGCCATTCAGATAATCTGCCTTCCTGTTTTTGCCCCCAAAGTGGATAACCTCACATTTATCCACATTATACTGCATCTGCCATGCATTTGCCCACTCACCTAACCTGTCCAAGTCACCCTGCAGCCTCTTAGCATCCTCCTCACAGCTCACACCGCCACCCAGCTTAGTGTCATCTGCAAACTTGGAGATATTACACTCAATTCCTTCATCTAAATCATTAATGTATATTGTAAATAGCTGGGGTCCCAGCACTGAGCCCTGCGGCATCCCACTAGTCACTGCCTGCCATTCTGAAAAGGACCCGTTTATCCCGACTCTCTGCTTCCTGTCTGCCAACCAGTTCTCTCTCTGTGTCAGTACAGTACCCCCAATACCATGTGCTTTCATTTTGCACACCAATCTCTTGTATGGGACCTTGTCAAAAGCCTTTTGAAAGTCCAAATACACCACATCCACTGGTTCTCCCTTGTCCACTCTACTCGTTACATCCTCAAAAAATTCCAGAAGATTTGTCAAACATGATTTCCCTTTCATAAATCTATGCTGACTTGGTCCGATCCTGTCACTGCTTTCCAAATGCGCTGCTATTTCATCTTTAATAATTGATTCCAACTTTTTTCCCACTAACCGTTGTCAGGCTAACCGTTTTCTCTCTCCCTCCTTTTTTTAAAAAGTGGTGTTACATTAGCTACCCTCCAGTCCACAGGAACTGATCCAGAGTTGATAGACTGTTGGAAAATGATCACCAATGCATCCACTATTTCTAGGGCCACTTCCTTAAGTTCTCTGGGATGCAGACTATCAGGCCCTGGGCATTTATCAGCCTTCAATCCCATCAATTTCCCTAACACCATATCCTTCAGTTCCTCCTCCTCACTAGACCCTCGGTCCCCTAGTATTTCTGGAAGGCTATTTGTGTCTTCCTTTGTAAAAACAGAACCAAAGTATTTGTTTAACTGGTCCGCCATTTCTTTGTTCCCCATTATAAATTCACCTGAATCTGACTGCAAGGGACCTACATTTGTTTTCACTAATCTTTTTCTCATCACAAGGTTTTGCAGTCAGTTTTTATGTTCCCGGCAAGCTTCCTCTCATACTCTATTTTCCCCCTCCTAATTAAACCCTTTGTCCTCCTCTGCTGTATTACAAAATTCTCCCAGTCCTCAGGTTTGCTGCTTTTTCTGGTCAATTTATATGCCTCTTCCTTGGCCTTTAATTCTATCCTTAATTTCCTTTGTTAGCCACGGTTGAGCCACCTTCCCCGTTTTATATTTACTCCAGACAGGAATGTACAATTGCTGAAGTTCATCCATGTATCTTTAAATGTTTGCCATTGCCTATCCACCGTCAACCCTTTAAGTATCACTCGCCAGTTTATACTAGCTAATTCACATCTCATACTGTAGAAGTTACCTTTCCCCAAGTTCAGGACCCTAGTCTCTGAATTAACTGTGTCACTCTCCATCTTAATAAAGAATTCTACCATATTATGGTCACTCTTCCCCAAGGGTCCTCGCACAACAAGATTGTTCGTCCTTTCTCATTACACATCACCCAGTCTAGGATGGCCAGCCCTCTAGTTGCTCCTCGACAAATTGGTCTAGAAAACCATCCCTAATACACTCCAGGAAATCCTCCTCCACCACCTTGCTACCAGTTTGGTTAGCCCAATCTATATGTAGATTAAAGTCGCCCATAAAAGGTACAGTCGCTGCAGCTTTATTGCACGCATCCCTAATTTCTTGTTTGATGCTGCCCCCATCCTCATTATTACTGAGCAAATGCTTTTTGCGGAGCTCCTTCATGGTAAACGAGCCAAAGGTGGGCAGCGGAAACGTTACAAGGACACCCTCAAAACCTCCCTGGTAAAGTGCGACATCACCACTGACACCTGGGAGACCCTGGCTGAAGACCTCCCGAGGTGGAGAAAGTGCGTCCGGAAGGGCGTTGAGTTCTTCGAGTCTCAACTCAGAGCGTGAAGAGGTCAAGTGCAGACAGCGGAAGGAGCGTGCGGCAAACCAGCCCCACCCACCCCTCCCTCGACGAATATCTGTCCCACCTGTGACGGGGTCTGTGGCTCTCGTATTGGACTGTTCAGCCACAAGAGAACTCACTTTGGGAGTGAAAACAAGTCTTCCTCGATTTCTGAGGGACTGCTTTTGATACAGCAGAGCTGGTCTCCAGTCGTCCTGGTTAACCCTTGCCACTGGACCAAGACCTCGCTCTGTCAAGCCCGTGTGGTGGCTGGTGTGCAACGGTCACCCCACGTTAAAATAATCCACCCACAGGCATCTTCCACCCCCCTCAACTGGATCTCAGGACTGGAACATCGGGTCCTTCATTGAAACATCAGTGAACTCGTGTGGAAGCAAGTCATCCTCGTTCGAGGGACTGCCTATGATAGTCCAGATCCCGAACTACATCCTGAAGGGTGGAAGATGCCTGTGTGTGGATTATTTTAACGTGGGGTGACCGTTGCACACCAGCCACCACACGGGGCTTGACAGAGCGAGGTCTTGGTCCAGTGGCAAGGGTTAACCAGGACGACTGGAGACCAGCTCTGCTGCACGGACCCAGTGCGCATACATATCGCACAGTGTGGGCTGGTCCGTGCTGCCCCTGGGCTCTCACCTCTCCTGGGCCCCGATCACGTCCCTCTACAATCTCTCGCCGCTCCTTCGCCCCGACCTCGCCGCTCCTGCTGTTCCTGCCCACGCTCCAATCACCGACCTGGACCTTGGCGACATCCCTCTTCGCTGTTGTTGCTCACATGCTCCAGCACGAGCGGCTCCCTGGAGTGATAGGCCGCCACACTGTTACTTCCGCTCCCCGGCCTGCTCCGATGGTGCTCGCAGGCCGAGAGGCCGTTCACACTGCTGGGGTAGGCCGCCAGGCTGCTCTCGGAAGTGGAATAGCATTGTACAGCACAGAAGGAGGCGATTGTGCCCATCGGGTCCACGCCTGCTCTGTCTAATAGCAATCCAGTTAGTCACCCCCCCCAGCTCTTTCCCCATATCCCTGCAATTTTCTTATGTCAGCTGTGGCTGTGGGTAGCACGCTCGCCTCTGGGTCAGAAGGTTGTGGGTTCATAATCCCACTCCAGGAACCTGAGCACATAACTCTCCCAGTGCAGTGGTGAGGGAGCGTCGGAGGGGCAGTACTGAGGGAGTGCCGTACTGTCGGAGGGGCGGTACTGAGGGAGCGCTGCACTGTTGGAGGGGTGGTACTGAGGGAGTGTCGGAGGGGCGGTACTGAGGGAGCGCTGCACTGTCGGAGGGGTGGTACTGAGGGAGCGCCGCAGTGCGCTGTCGGAGGGGCGGTACTGAGGGAGTACCGCACTGTCGGAGGGACGGTACTGAGGGAGCGCTGCAGAAAGCAGAGAGTCGGGATAAATGGGTCCTTTTCGGGTTGGAAATCGGTGGTTAGTGGTGTGCCACAAGGTTCGGTGCTGGGAGCACAACTGTTTACAATATACATAGATGACCTGGAAGAGGGGACAGAGTGTAGTGTAACAAAATTTGCAGATGACACAAAGATTAGTGGGAAAGCGGGTTGTGTAGAGGACACAGAGGCTGCAAAGAGATTTAGATAGGTTAAGCGAATGGGCTAAGGTTTGGCAGATGGAATACAATGTTGGAAAATGTGAGGTCATCCACCTTGGGGGGGAAAAAAAAACAGTAAAAGGGAATATTATTTGAATGGGGAGAAATTACAACATGCTGAGGTGCAGAGGGACCTGGGGGTCCTTGTGCATGAATCCCAAAAAGTTAGTTTGCAGGTGCAGCAGGTAATCAGGAAGGCGAATGGAATGTTGGCCTTCATTGCGAGAGGGATGGAGTACAAAAGCAGGGAGGTCCTGCTGCAACTGTACAGGGTATTGGTGAGGCCGCACCTGGAGTACTGCGTGCAGTTTTGGGTCACCTTAAGGAAGGATATACTAGCTTTGGAGGGGGTACAGAGACGATTCACGAGGCTGATTCCGGAGATGAGGGGGTTACCTTATGATGATAGATTGAGTAGACTGGGTCTTTACTCGTTGGAGTTCAGAGGGGTGATCTTATAGAAACATTTAAAATAATGAAAGGGATAGACAAGATAGAGGCAGAGAGGTTGTTTTCACTGGTCGGGGAGACTAGAACTAGGGGGCACAGCCTCAAAATACGGGGGAGCCAATTTAACACCGAGTTGAGAAGGAATTTCTTCTCCCAGAGGGTTGTGAATCTGTGGAATTCTCTGCCCAAGGAAGCAGTTGAGGTCAGCTCATTGAATGTATTCAAATCACAGATAGATTTTTAACCAATAAGGGAATTAAGGGTTATGGGGAGCGGGCGGGTAAGTGGAGCTGAGTCCACGGCCAGATCAGCCATGATCTTGTTGAATGGCGGAGCAGGCTCGAGGGGCTAGATGGCCTACTCCTGTTCCTAATTCTTATTTTCTTATATTCTGTCGAAGGGGTGGTACTAAGGGAGCGCCGCACTGTCGGAGGGGCGGTACTGAGGGAGTGCTGCACTGTCGGAGGGGCGGTGCTGAGGGAGTGCTGCACTGTCTGAGGTGCTGTCTTTGGATGGGACGTTAAACCGCGGCCCTGTCTGCTCTCTGGACGTGAAAGATCCCACGAGCCACTATTTCGAACAGGAGCAAGGAAGTTATCCCTAGTGTACTTGCTAATAATTATCCCTAAAAAAAAAACCCCAGCTTGTCTGGGTCATTATCACATCGCTGTTTGTGGGAGCTTGCTGCACACAGATTTGCTGTCACGTTTCCCACATTACAACAGTCACCACTCTTCAAAAAAAAAAGTACTTAATTGGCCCCAGGACACCAGGGAAACCCCCCCACTGCCCGCTTTTCTTCGAAATAGTGCCATGGGATCTTTTACATTCACCCGAGAGAGCAGACGGGGCTTTGGTTTAACGTCTCATCCAAAAGATGGCACCTCCGACAGTGAGACAACTCCCTAATTCCTCCATTTGGTTGCTAGCACGACCGAAGAATGGAAACAGTTTTGTCCAACATTGTCGGGACAATATAGCAAGAAGGTTTGCAAAGTGCTGTAGTACAGCGGGACCTGGGGGTCCTGGTGCATGAAACACAAAAGTTAGTATGCAGGTACAGCAAGTGATCAGGAAGGCCAATGGAATCTTGGCCTTTATTGCAAAGGTGGATGGAGTATAAAAGCAGGGAAGTCTTGCTGCAGTTATACAGGGTATTGGTGAGGCCACACCTGGAATACTGCGTGCAGTTTTGGTTTCCGTATTTACGAAAGGATATACTTGCTTTGGAGGCAGTTCAAACTTGCTAAACATACTGGTAGCAATACGGTGGAGGAGGATTTCCTGGAGTGTACAAGGGATGGTTTTCTAGACCAATATGTCGAGGAACCAACTAGAGAGCTGGCTGTCCGAGACTGGATATTATGTAATGAGCGAGGATTAATTAGCAGTCTTGTTGAGCGATGCCCCTTGGGGAAGAGTGACCATAATATGGTAGAATTCTTTAAGATGGAGAGTGACACAGTTAATTCAGAGACTAAACCCTGAACTTTGAGATGGGTAACTTCAATGGTATGAGATGTGAATTGGCTAGGATAGATTGGCGAATGATACTTAAAGGGTTGACGTTGGATAGGCAATTGCAGACATTTGATGATCACATGGATGAACTTCAACAATTGTACATTGCTGTCTGGCGTAAAAATAAAACGGGGAAGGTGGCTCAACCGTGGCTGAGAAGGGAAATTAGGGATAGTGTTAAATCCAAGGAAGAGGCATGTAAATTGGCCATAATAAACAACAAACCTGAGGACTGGGAGAAATTTAGAATTCAGCAGAGGACAAAGAGTTTAATTAGGAGGGGGAAAATCGAATGAGAGTAAGCTTGCAGGGAACATAAAGCTTCTATAGATAGGTGGCGAAAAAAATTAGTGAAGACAAAGGTAGGTCCCTTGCAGTCGGACTCTGGTGAATTTATAATGGGGAACAAAGAAATGGCAGACCAGTTGAACAAATACTTTGCTTCTGTCTTCACTAAGGAAATATTAGGGGACCGAGGGTCTAGCGAGAAGGAGGAACTAAAGGAAATCCTTATTGGTCAGCAAATTGTGTTAGGAAAATTGATGCGGTTGAAGGCTGATAAATCTCTAGGGTCTGATAGTTTGCATCCCAGAGTACTTAAGGAAGTGGCCCTAGAAAAAGTGGATGCATTGGTGGTCATTTTCCAACATTCCATAGACTCTGGATCAGTTCCTGTGGACTAGAGGGCAGCTAATGTAACCCCACTTTTTTTTTTAAAAAAAGGAGTGAGAGAAAAACAGTGAATTATAGATGGGTCAGCCTGACATCGGTGGTGGGGAAAATGTTGGAATCAATTATTAAAGATGTAATAGCAGCGCATTTGCAAAGCAGTGACAGGATCGGTCCAAGTCAGCATGGATTTATGAAAGGGAAATCATGCTTGACGACATCTTCTGGAATTTTTTGAGGATGTAACTAGTAGAGTGGACAAGGGAGAACCAGTGGATGTGGTGTATTTGGACTTTCAAAAGGCTTTTGACAAGGTCCCACACAAGGGATTGCTGTGCAAAATTAAAGCACATGGTATTGGGGGTAATGTATTGACGTGGATAGAGAACTGGTTGGCAGACAGGAAGCAAAGAGTAGGGATAAACTGGTCCTTTTCAGAATGGCAGGCAGTGATTAGTGGAGTGCCGCAGGGCTCAGTGCTGGGACCCCAGCTATTTACACTATACATTAATGATTTGGATGAAGAAATTGAGTGTAATATCTCCAAGTTTGCAGATGACACTAAGCTGGGTGACGGTGTGAGCTGTGAGGAGGATGCTCAGAGGCTGCAGGGTGACTTGGACAGGTTAGGTGAGTGGGCAAATGTATGGCAGATGCAGTATAATGTGGATAAATGTGAGGTTATCCACTTTGGGGGGAAAAAACAGGAAGGCAGAATATTATCTGAATGGTGACAGATTAGGAAAAGGGGAGGTGCAACGAGACCTGGGTGTCATGGTACATCAGTCATTGAAAGTTGGCATACAGGTACAGCAGGTGGTGAAGGCGGCAAATGGCATGTTAGCCTTCATAGCGAGAGGATTTGAGTATAGGAGCAGGGCCTTGGTGAGGCCTCACCTTGAATATCGTGTACAGTTTTGGTCTCCTAATCTGAGGAAGGACATTCTTCCTATTGAGGGAGTGCAGTGAAGGTTCACCAGACTGATTCCCGGGATGGCAGGACTGACAAATGAAGAAAGACTGGATCAACTAGGCTTATATTCCATGGAATTTAGAAAGAATGAGGGGATCTCATAGAAACATATAAAATTCTGATGGGATTGGACAGGTTAGATGCGGGAAGAATGTTCCCGATGTTGGGGAAGTCCAGAACCAGGGGTCACAGTCTAAGGATAAGGGGTAAGCCATTTAGGACCGAGATGAGGAGAAACTTCTTCAAGAGAATTGTGAACCTGTGAAATTCTCTACCACAGAAAGTTGTTGAGGCCAGTTCGTTAGATATATTCAAAAGGGAGTTAGATGTGGCCCTTACAGCTAAAGGGATCAGGGAGTATGGAGAAAAAGCAGGAATGGCGTACTGAAGTTGCATGATCAGCCATGATCATATTGAATGGTGGTGCAGGCTCGAAGGGCCGAATGGCCTACTCCTGCACCTATTTTCTATGTTTTCATATTTCAGAGAAGGTTCACTCGGTTGATTCTGGAGATGAGGGGGTTGACTTATGAGGAAAGGTTGAGTAGGTTGGGCCTCTACTCATTTGAATTCAGAAGATTGAGAGGTGATCTTATCGAAACGTATAAGATTATGAGGGGGCTCGACAAGGTGGATGCAGAGAGGATGTTTCCACTGAAAGGGGAGACTAGAACTAGGGGGCATGGTCTTAGAATAAGGGGCCGCCCATTTAAAACTGAGATGAGGAGGAATTTCTTCTCTGAGGGTTGTAAATCTGGAATTCTCTGCCCCAGAGAGCTGTGGAGGCTGGGACATTGAATATATTTAAGACAGAAATAAACAGTTTCTTAACCGATAAGGGGATAAGGGGCTATGGGGAGTGGGCGGGGAAGTGGAGCTGAGTCCATGATCGGATCAGCCATGATCGTATTAAATGGCGGAGCAGGCTCGAGGGGCCGAATGGCCGACTCCTGCTCCTATTTCTTCAGAGTACAGAGGATTTTTTCTTCCTCGCTAGTCCTGGTCCTGCTCCATTTGGCATGGTGCAGAG
>NC_092010.1:40918541-40940840 GCF_044704955.1 Pristiophorus japonicus
TCTCGCTCTCTGTCTGCCTCTCGCGCTCTCGCTCTCTGTCTGCCTCTCGCGCTCTCGCTCTCTGTCTGCCTCTCGCTCTCTCGCTCTCTGTCTGCCTCTCGCTCTCTCGCTCTCTGTCTGCCTCTCGCTCTCTCGCTCTCTGTCTGCCTCGCTCTCTCGCTCTCTGTCTGCCTCTCGCTCTCTCGCTCTCTGTCTGCCTCTCGCTCTCTCCCTCGCTCTCTGTCTGCCTCTCTCTCGCTCTCTCTCTTGCTCTCTGTCTGCCTCTCTCTCGCTCTCTCTCGCTCTCTGTCTGCCTCTCTCTCGCTCTCTCTCTCTCGCTCTCTGTCTGCCTCTCTCTCTCTCTCTCTCTCTCTCTCTCTCGCTCTCTGTCTGCCTCTCTCTCTCTCTCTCTCTCGCTCTCTGTCTGCCTCTCTCTCTCTCTCTCGCTCTCTGTCTGCCTCTCTCTCTCCCCCTCCCTCTCTAGTGGGTTGTTGGACAATAACTCCAGTTTATTTTTTGTAAAGAACGCTGGAAACCGAAACAGCGAAGGTTGACCCTCACTCAAAAAACAAACACTGAGCATCTTATTGTCTCCTGTCAGAAGCCTCACGGCGATTGGTGAAGAGCGGACGGAATATGCGAGTGTGTTGTGGTCCTTGTGTGCTGAGCTGCCAGTGCAGGTGGTTAGGTCCCTGGTTTAACATCGCATCCAAAGGAGGGCAAATTGGGGAGACGAGGGATCTCTCCCCAGTGCAGAGGATGCGGCGGGGGGAGTGAACTGCAGGAGTCGGCCATTCGGCCCCTCGAGCCTGCTCCGCCATTTAATACGATCGCGGCTGATCCGATCATGGACTCAGCTCCACTTCCCCGCCCGCTCCCCATAACCCTTCACTCCCTTATCGCTCAAAAATCTGTCTATCTCCACCTTAAATATATTCAATGTCCCAGCCTCCACAGCTCTCTGGGGCAGAGAATTCCAAAGGTTCACCTCAGAAGAAATTCCTCCTAATTTCTGTCTTAAATCTTCCTTATTCTGAAACTATGCCCCCTAGTTCTCGAACTTAACAGAAGAAACAGGAGCAGGAGTCAGCCATTCGGCCCCTCGAGCCTGCTCCGCCATTTAATATGATCACGGCTGATCATCGACCTCAACTCCACTTTCCCACCTGATCTCCATATCCCTTGATTCCCCTAGACTCTCAAAATCTATCTATAAATGACTCGGCATCCACACGGGGCAGAGAATTCAAAAGATTCAAAGATCGCCCATTTAAAACTGAGATGAGGAGGAATTTCTTCTCTGAGGGTTGTAAATCTGTGGAATTCTCTGCCCCAGAGAGCTGTGGAGGTTGGGACATTGAATATATTTAAGGTGGAGATAGACAGATGTTTGAGCGATAAGGGAGTGAAGGGTTATGGGGAGCGGGCGGGGAAGTGGAGCTGAGTCCATGATCGGATCAGCCATGATCGTATTAAATGACGGAGCAGGCTCGAGGGGCCGAATGGCCGACTCCTGCTCCTGTTATGTTATGTATTCACCACCCTCTGAGTGAAGAAATTCCTCCACATCTCAGTCCAAAATGGCCGACCCCTTATCCTGAGACTGTGTGACCCCTGGTTCTAGACTCCCCAGCCCGGGGGGAAACACCCTCCCTGCATCTACCCTGTCGATCCCCCTCAGAATCTGGTATTAATGGGATCACCTCTCATTCTTCTAAACTCCAGAGAATATCGGCCTAGCCTGCTCAATCTCTCCTCTTAAGACAGCCCTCTTATCCCAGGGATCAGTCTGGTTAACCTCCGCTGCACTGCCTCCAAGGCAAGTATATCCTTCCTTGGATCAGGAGACCAAAACTTTGCATATCCCTACGTTTCACAAGATGGCCCCTTTCATCATCACAGACAGTCCTTCGAAATCGAGGAAAACTTGCTTCCACTCTTAACATGAGTCCTGAGGTGGCTGAACAGTCCAATACGGGAACCACAGTCCCTGTCACAGGTGGGACAGATAGACGTTGAGGGAAGGGGAGGGTGGGACTGGTTTGCCGCACGCTCCTTCCGCTGCCTGCGCTTGGTTTCTGTATGCTCTCGGCGACGAGACTCGAGGTGCTCAGCGCCCTCCCGGATGCACTTCCTCCACTTAGGGCGGACTGGTCTTTGGCCAGGGGCTCCCAGGTGTCAGTGGGGATGTTGCACTTTATCAGGGAGGCTTTGAGGGTGGTCCTTTGGCTTGTTTGCCATGAAGGAGTTCCGAGTTGAGCGCTTGCTTTGGGAATTTCGTGTCTGGGGCATGCGGACAATGTGGCCCTGCCCAGCGGAGCTGGTCGAGTGTGGTCAGTGCTTCGATGCTGGGGATGTTGGCCTGGTCGAGGACGCTAACGTTGGTGCGTCTGTCCTCCCAGGGGATTTGTAGGATCTTGCGGAGACATCGTTGGTGGTATTTCTCCAGCGACTTGAGGTGTCTGCTGTACATGGTCCATGTCTCTGAGCCATACAGGAGGGCGGATATCACTACTGCCCTAAGGCACTGTATAAAAGCAAGTTGTTGGCGTGGGTGTGTTTTCATTGGCTGTGCGTTGCTTTGGAATGTCCTGAGGTCATAAAAGGGGCTGTATTAATGCAAATTTGTTCTTTCTAGAAAAAACTGGAGACCTGAGTTGTTTTAAAATTAGGAAGGGATTTCAATAGAGTCGACGTAGAGAAGATGTTCCCACTTGTGGGGGAGACCAGAACTCGGGGGCCATCAATATCAGACAGTCACTAATAAACCCAATGGGGAATTCAGGAGAAACTTCTTTACCTGGAGCAGGGTGAGAATGTGGGACTCGCTGCCACAGGGAGGGGTTGAGGCGAATAGTATTGATGGATTTAAGGGGGAAGCTGGATAAACACATGCGGGGGGGAAGGAATAGAGGGATATGGTGATGGGGTGGGAGGGGACTGGTGTGGAGTAAGAAGAAAGACTTGCATTTATATAGCACCTTTCACAACCACCTCAGGATCTCTCCAAGCGCTTTACAGCCAATGAAGTACTTTTGGAGTGTGGTTACTGTTGTAATGTGGGAAACGCAGCCGCCAATTTGCGTACAGCAAGCTCCCACACACAACAATGTGATAATGACCCAGATTATCTGTTTTTGTCACGTTGATTGAATCGATAAATATTGGCCCCAGGACACGGGATAACTTCCCTGTTCCTCTTCAAGATAGTTGCCGTGGGATCTTTTGCGGTCCACCTGAGGGCAGACGGGGCCTCGGTCTAACGTGTCATCCAAAAGACTGCCCCTCCGATGGTGCGGCGCTCCCTCGGCACCGCACTGGGAATGTCCGCCTCGGTTTTACATGCACAAGTCCCTGGTGTGGGTCTCGAACCCACAACCTCCTGACTGGGAGGCGAGAGTGCTGCCCACTAAGCCACGGCTGCCACTAAATGCCGACCCGTAGCAGTTGGGCCGAATGGCCTGGTTGTGCGCTGCGAAATACGATGCCGTTCTCTCCCTGAATGAGTGAGTTGCAAATCGTTGTGTGTGTCAGGCTTTGCAAAAATAATGCGTAGGACAGTCTTTTGCAATGCAGAGGTTTACAGCTGGCTGTGTTTAACAATCCTGACAGTTTGCACTGCAAGTGAAGACCAGCCTCTCTCTGACTGACTGGGGATTTAAAGATGTTTGGCAGCCGCTTATTATTATTTTTTTTTAATTTTCCACTTGCTGTGCGTTCCTTCCAGAATGCTGGCAGGCGCACACTTTTTAAAAACTGTGCTGGTGGGCTGGCTGGCTGCGATTGCTTCTGGCACTATGCTACTGCCCTCCACGTACCAACAATAGACCCGACTGTTGGAGCGCTTACTGCAAAGACAAACCTGCTTAATCGCAGGATGGCAACGGTTTGACAAGTATGATTGGACCGATTTTATCAAAAGCGATATACTTCTTTCCTCTCTCCTCCTCCCAGAGGGAAGCTTTATTTTAAAAAGATTGCCATGGAGTACGTTTACTACCAGTCCGACATGAATTGGTAGGACACTGAAGTGTAGAGCAACAGAGGGACCTTGGAGTGCAGGTCCACAGATCCCTGAAGGTAGCAGGTCAGGTGGTTAAGAAGGCGTACGGAATGCTTGCCTTTATTAGTCGAGGCATAGAATACAACAGCAGGGAGGTTATGCTTGAACTGTATAATACTCTGGTTAGGCCACAGCTGGAGTACTGCGGCAGTTCTGGTCACCACATTGCAGGAAGGATGTGATTGCACTGGAGAGGGTACAGAGGAGATTTACCAGGATGTTGCACTGGAGAGGGTACAGAGGAGATTTACCAGGATGTTGCACTGGAGAGGGTACAGAGGAGATTTACCAGGATGTTGCACTGGAGAGGGTACAGAGGAGATTTACCAGGATGTTGCACTGGGAGAGGGTACAGAGGAGATTTACCAGGATGTTGCACTGGGAGAGGGTACAGAGGAGATTTACCAGGATGTTGCACTGGGAGAGGGTACAGAGGAGATTTACCAGGATGTTGCACTGGAGAGGGTACAGAGGAGATTTACCAGGATGTTGCACTGGAGAGGGTACAGAGGAGATTTACCAGGATGTTGCACTGGGAGAGGGTACAGAGGAGATTTACCAGGATGTTGCCGGGACTGGAGAATTTTAACTATAAGGAAAGATTGGATAGGCTGGGGTCTGTTTTCTTTGGAACAGAGGAGGCTGAGGGGAGACCTGATTGAGGTGTATAAAATGATGAGTGGCCTGGATAGAGTGGATAGGAAGGACCTGTTTCCCTTGGCAGAGAGGTCAATAACCAGGGGGCATAGATTGAAAGTAATTGCGGGGAGGTTTAGAGGGGATTTCAGGGGAAATTTCTTCACCCAGCGGGTGGTGGGGTTCTGGAACTCACTGCCTGAAAGGGTGGTAGAGGCAGAAACCCTCACCACATTTGGATGTGCACTTGACGTGCCGTAACCAACAGAGCTACAAACCGAGCGCGGGAAAGTGGGATTAGGCTGGGTAGCTCTTGGTCGGCCGGTGCGGACACGATGGGCCGAATGGCCTCCGTCTGTGATTCTATGATTATAGCTTTTAAGTGAGCCTCTCCCTGAATAAGCAGTGACCCCTACTCTGAATAAACAGTGACTCTGTACAGTTTTAAAAAAAAATTTTAAATTTTTTTAAAAACTTTTTTTTAATTCGTTGCCAATCTTTCCAATTCTTTGTCAAATCACAAACGCCAGAGGTCACCTTGCACACATCAAGGATCACTCTGCGCCAATGCTCTTAGCCAAAAGGCCTAGAGCCACTGCACCGTTCCTGGAAGTACTGCAATACCAGGTTCGTGCCATGGAGGTGCATGGGTCAGGCCCCCCACACACTACTTCGGTGACTCTGTACAGTTAGTGAGTGACCCTTACCCTGAATAAACAGTGACTCTGTACAGTTACAGTGAGTGACCCTTACCCTGAATAAACAGTGACTCTGTACAGTTAGTGAGTGACCCTTACCCTGAATAAACATTGACTCTGTACAGTTAGTGAGTGACCCTTACCCTGAATAAACAGTGACTCTGTACAGTTAGTGAGTGACCCTTACCCTGAATAAACAGTGATTCTGTACAGTTACAGTGAGTGACCCTTACCCTGAATAAACAGTGACTCTGTACAGTTAGTGAGTGACCCTTACCCTGAATAAACAGTGACTCTGTACAGTTACAGTGAGTGACCCTTACCCTGAATAAACAGTGACTCTGTACAGTTAGTGAGTGACCCTTACCATGAATAAACAGTGACTCTGTACAGTTAAACAGTGAGTGACCCTTACCCTGAATAAACAGTGACTCTGTACAGTTACACAGTGAGTGACTCTCATCCTGAATAAACAGTGACTCTGTACAGTTAGTGAGTGATCCTTACCCTGAATAAACAGTGACTCTGTACAGTTACACAGTGAGTGACCCTTACCCTGAATAAACAGTGACTCTGTACAGTTAGTGAGTGACCCTTACCCTGAATAACCAGTGACGCTGTACAGTTAGTGATCCTTACCCTGCTAAATAAAGAAATGAAACTCTGGTGTCCCCATTGATTTCGACACCCACCCACCCATCACCAAGACTGCCTGCTGCCATAAATCGTAAGGGATTAGATCGAGAAATGTTCAGGTCTGTGGTGAAGGAGGGGGGAGGGGATTGGGAATAATTGGATTGCTCTGTCAAAGCACAGGCACGATGGGCCGAAAGGCAACCTTCTGTTCAATAAACTTGTACGAACTTCTGTTTCTGAACCTTCTCCCCTACGGCCCTCCGAAATGCCACTGCACACAGCAGGGACCGACTATCGCTGGTGTCTCCTCCAGCCCCTGCGACCCTCCGAGATCTCTGCGCTCCTCCAATTCTGGCCTCTTGAGCATGCCCCGATTTCCATCGCTCCACCATTGGTGACCATGCCTTCAGCTGCCTGGGCCCCAAGCTTAAAAAGCATCTGCAAAGGGATATAGATAGATCAGTGAGTGGGCAGTAGGGTGGCAGATGCAGAGAAACGTGAGGTTATTCCCCTTTGGTTGGAAGAATAGAAGAACACATTTTTTAAATGGTGAGAAACGTTTAAATGTTAGTGTTCAGCGAGATTTGGGGGTCTTTGAGCAAGAAACACAAAGTTAACATGCAGGTACAGCAAGCAATAAAGAAGGCAAATGGCATGTTGGCCTTTATTGCAAGGAGGTTGGAGTATAAGAGTAAGGAGATCAGGGGTTATGGGGAGCGGGCGGGGAAGTGGACCCGAATCCATGATCGCATCAGCCATGATCGTATTAAATGGCGGAGCAGGCTCAAGGGGCCGTATGGCTTCTATTTCTTATGTTAATTGTACAGGGCCTTGGTGAAACCACGCCTGGAAAATGTGAGGTTATCCACTTTGTGTACCTGTGCACAGCTTTGGTCTCCTTATCGAAGGAAGGATATACTTGCCTTGGAGGCAGTACAACGGAGGTTCACCAGACTGATTCCTGGCATGAGAGGGGACTGTCCTATGAGGAGAGATCGTGTAGAATGGGCCCATACTCTGGAGTTTAGAAGAATGAGAGGTGATCTCATTGAAACAGACCAGATTCTGAGGGGGATTGACAGGGGAGATGCAGGGAGGGTGTTCCCCCCCCCCGGGCTGGGGAGTCTAGAACCAGGGGTCTCAGTCTCAGGATAAGGGGTCGGCCATTTAGGACTGAGATGAGGAGGAATTTCTTCACTCAGAGGGGGGTGAATCTTTGGAATTCTCTGCCCCAGAGGGCTGTGGAGGCTCAGTCGTTGAGTGTATTCAAGGCAGAGATCGAGAGACTTTTGGATACTAAGGGAATCGAGGGATTTGGAGATTGGGCGGGAAAGTGGAGTTGAGGTCGAAGATTAGCCGCGATTTTATTGAATGGCGGAGCAGGCTCGAGGGGCCGAATGGAATGCTCGGCATTCTAATGGTGTTCTGTTCTTAAAACCTACCTCTTTGACCAAGCTTTTGGTCACCTGGCGTAATGTCTCCAGCTCCGGCTTGATTTCAGCTTTTTCCGATTAAGTTCCTGTGATGTGCTTTTGAGGTATTTTACTACATTAAAACTGCTGTATAAAGGCAAGTGGTAAACAGTGCTTTCACTGCACCTTTCCTTCCCTCCCTCCCCCTCCCCAAACCAACAGCTCATATTAAAAAGGATATAGAGGCACTGGGGAGGGTGCAGAGAAGATCTACAAAGATGATACCAGGAATTCGAGGGTATACATATCAGGAGAGGATGAACAGGCTGGGTCTCCTTTCTCTTGAAAACAGAAGGCTAAGGGGTGACCTAATAGAGCTCTTTAAAATGATGAAAGGGTTTCGATAGGGTAGATGTAGAGAAGATGTTCCCACTTGTGGGGGAGACCAGAACTAGGGGCCATCAATATCAGACAGTCACTGATAAACCCAATGGGGAATTCAGGAGAAACTTCTTTACCCAAAGCCGGGTGAGAATGTGGAACTCGCTGCCACAGGGAGGGGTTGAGGCGAATAGTATAGATGCATTTAAGGGGAGTTTATAGTAGACACCTCATGTCGCTGGAGAAATACCATCAACGATGTCTCCGCAAGATCCTGCAAATCCCCAGGGAGGACAGACGCACCAACGTTAGCGTTCTCGACCAGGCCAACATCCCCAGCATCGAAGCACTGACCACACTCGACCAGCTCCGCTGGGCAGGGCCACATTGTCCGCATGGTCCCCCCAGACACGAGACTCCCCAAAGCAAGCGCTCTACTCGGAACTCCTTCACGGGCAAACGAGCCAAAGGTGGGCAGAGGAAACGTTACAAGGGACCACCCTCAAAGCCTCCCTGATAAAGTGCAACATCCCCACCGACACCTGGGAGTCCCTGGCCCAAAGACCAGTCCGCCCTAAGTGGAGGAAGTGCATCCGGGAGGGCGCTGAGCACCTCGAGTCTCGTCGCCGAGAGCGTGCAGAAACCAAGCGCAGGCAGCGGAAGGAGCGTGCGGCAAACCTGTCCCACCCTCCCCTTCCCTCAACGTCTGTCTGTCCCACCTGTGACAGGGACTGTGGTTCCCGTATTGGGCTGTTCAGCCACCTAAGGACTCATTGTTAGAGTGGAAGCAAGTCTTCCTCGATTCTGAGGGACTGCCTAAGATGATGATACAAGCACATGAGGGAGAAGGGAATAGAGGGTTATGCTGATAGATTTAGATGAGGAAAGACGGGAGGAGGCTCGAGTGGGGCATAAACGCCAGCATGAACTGGTTGGGCCGAATGGCCTGATTCTGTGCCGTATATCCTATTTTTGGGTTGATTTCGTTGAAAAAAAAATCTATTATATTTGAAGATTTACGGTACTTGACCCGAAATCAACTACATGTTGCTCAGGAGCTACACATGTCTGGAGTATTGAAGTGACCTGATGTTCCCGCTGCTCGAAGAGGGCCCATAAAAGGAGTGGCGGCCATGTGCAACATGGCGGCATACCATGGCAAGGTACGGCTCGAGCTGGTGCAGGAGGGCGACTGCAGCGAAGAGGGACGTCACCAAGGTCCAGGTCGGTGATTGGATCGTTGGCAGGTAACGCAGGAGCGGCGATAGATTGTGGAGGGATGTGATGGGGGCCCCAGGGGAGGCGAGTGTTCGGGCCCAGGGACGGCACGGACCAGCCCACACTGCGATATGTGCGCGCTCTAGGTCCGTGCAGCAGAGCTGGTCTCCAGCCGTCCTGGTTAACCCTTGCCACTGGACCAAGACCTCGCTCTGTCAAGTCCGTGTGGTGGCTGGTGTACAACGGCCACCCCACGTTAAAATAATCCACCCACAGGCATCTTCCACCCTTCAGGATGTAGTTCGGGATCTGGAATATTAGCTCCTTCATTGAAACACCTGTGAACTCATCCCTTTTCGGCGTGGAAGCAAGTCATCCTCGCTTCGAGGGACCGCCTTTGATGGTGATTGAAGTGAGTTGTATTCCTGGAAAATAGGTATATCATTTGTGTACGTTGGCCACATTCTTGAGAGAGTGGTTATAGCAGTGGTAACTAATATCTGCAAAATGTATATTTAAAAATAAAACGTGAATATTCTATCGTAAACCTCTTGCCAAATTTGCTTCACCTTATTCCCATCGTGCTAAAAAAGCAAGGTTGAGCCTTGATTGACAGACCTTTACAAAGTCTGCAAAGTGGTTTGGCGGCAAGCTAGGTGGCCATTCTCGACCCATTCACTGGGCGGGAGTCGGAGGTGCTTTGATGGAATGATTCAGCAACAGGAGGAGGCCAGCGGGCACATCGAGTCCTTGTGGTGCCGGCTCTGTGACAGAGCTACCCAATCAGTCGCACTCCTCCCTGTCCTTTCCCCCACAGCCCTGTGAATCTTTCCTTTGCAACAGGCCACATAAGGAAGCAGCTTTTTTTTTTACAACAGCAACAACCTGTATTTATATAGCGCCTTTAACGTAGTGAGACATCCCAAGGTGCTTCACAGGAGTGTTGTGAGATTAAAAATATTTGACACCGAACCGCATAGGGAGAAATTAGCTCAGGTGACTAAAAGCTTGGTCGAAGAGTTAGGTTTTAAGGAGCATCTTGAAGGAGGAGAGAGAGGGGCGGAGAGGTTTAGGGAGGGAGTTCCAGAGCTTGGGGCCCAGGCAACAGAAGGCACGGCCACCAATGGTGGAGCAATTATAATCAGGGATGGTCAGGAGGGCAGAATTAGAGGAGTGCAGAGATTTCGAGGGGTTGTAGGGCTGGAGCAGATTACAGAGATAGGGAGGGGTGTAGGGGCTGGAGGAGGTTACAGAGATAGGGAGGGGGTGAGGAAGCCATGGAGGGATTTGAAAACCAGGATAAGAATTTTGAAATCGAGGCGTTGCTTAACCGGGAGCCAATGTAGGTCAGCGAGCACAGGGGGTGATGGTTGAGCGGGACTGGGTGTGAGTTAGGACACGGGGCAGTGAGCACAGTGGGTAATGGGTGAGTGGGACTAGGTGCGAGTTAGGACAGGGGGGCAGCCGAGTTTTGGATCACCCTCTAGTTTACGTCGGGTAGGACGTGGGAGGCCAGCGAGGACTGCGTTGGAATAGTCAAGTCTGGAGGTAACAAAAGGCACGAGTGAGTTGTGATCGGGAACGCGCTGCCTGAAAGGGCGGTGGGAACAGATTCAATCGTGACTTTCAAACCGGGAATTGGGTAAATACTGGAAGGGGAAAAATTCATAGGTCTGTGGGGGAAAGGGCAGGGGGGAGTGGGACTGATTGGGTCGCTCTGTCAGAGCCGGCACAGCACGGGCAACGATGGGCCCAATGGGATCCTCCTGTGCTGCGTCGTTCTATGATTCGAAGTATTTGCCCAGTTCCCGGTTTGAAAGTCACGATTGAATCTGCTCCCACCGCCCTTTCAGGCAGCGCGTTCCCGATCACAACAACTCGCTGCGTAAACACATTCTCCCCATCTCCCCCTCTGGTTCCATCGCCGATTATCGTCAATCTGTGTCCCTCTGGTTACCCCACCCTCCTGCCCCCGGGAACAGTTTCTCCCCGATCTACTCCATCAAAACCCCTCCTGATTCTGAACCCCTCTATTAAATCTCCCCCTTAACCTTCTCTGCTCCAAGGAGAACAACCCCAGCTTCTCCAGTCTCCCCACGTCACTGAAGTCCCTCATCCCCCTGGGACCATTCTGGTCAATCTCCCTCTGCACCCTCTCCCAGGCCTTCACATCCTCCCTACAGTGCGGGGCCCAGACTTGGACACACTATCCCAGCTGGGGCCTAGCCAGTGTTTTATAAAAGTGCAGCTGAACTTCCTTGCTTTTGTACTCTGCCTCAATGTCCAGGGATCCGGAATAATTTTTTTTCTCAAAAGTCTTTGCAACTTGTGCCAAAGATTTGTGCACATACATCCCCAGCTCTCTCTTCCTGTACCCCCTTTAAAATTGTACCATTTCATTCATATTGCCCCCTCATTCTTCCAATTGAAATGCATCACTCAAAACTCAGTGGTAATGGTGACAGGCCTGTAATCACAGGCCCTTACCGCACAGAAGGACGCCATTTCGGCCCATCGTGTCCGTGCCGGCCGACCAAGAGTTACCCAGCCTCATCCCACTTTCCAGCTCTCGGTCCATAGCCCTGTAGGTTACGGCACTTCAAGTGCACATCCAAATGTGGTGAGGGTTTCTGCCTCTACCACCCTTTCAGGCCGTGAGTTCCACCCCAGACCCCCACCACCCTCTGGGTGAAGAAATTTCCCCTCAAATCCCTTCGAAACCTCCCCCCAATTACTTTCAATCTGTGCCCCCTGGTTGTTGACCCCTCTGCCAACGAGAACAGGTCCTTGCTATCCAGGCCCCTCAATTTTACACACCTCAATAAAGTTGTTCGCCTGTCTTTTTGAAAGAAAGAGAAATACTTGCATTGATATAGCGCCTTTCACAACTTAAGGACATCTCAAATGCTTTCCAGCCAATGAAGTATTCTCACTGTGGGAAACGTGACAGCCAATTTGCGCACACAAACAGCAATGTGATAATGACCCGATAATCTGTTTTGTTTGTGATTTTGATTGAGGGATAAGTATTGGCCCAGGACACTGGGGAAAACTCCCACTGCTCCTCTTTGAAATAGTGCCATGTGATTTTTTTTTTAATGCCCACCTGAGAGCAGGCGGGCGCCTCGGTTTAATGTCTCATCTGGAAGACAGTGCGGCACTCCCTCAGTACCGGCACTCCCTCAGTACCGCCCCTCCGACAGTGCGGCGCTCCCTCAGTACCGCCCCTCCGACAGTGCGGCGCTCTCTCAGTACCGCCCCTCCGACAGTGCGGCGCTCTCTCAGTACCGCCCCTCCGACAGTGCGGCGCTCTCTCAGTACCGCCCCTCCGACAGTGCGGCGCTCCCTCAGTACCGCCCCTCCGACAGTGCGGCGCTCTCTCAGTACCGCCCCTCCGACAGTGCAGCGCTCCCTCAGTACCGCCCCTCCGACAGTGCGGCGCTCTCTCAGTACCGCCCCTCCGACAGTACGGCGCTCCCTCAGTACTGCCCCTCCGACAGTGCGGCGCTCCCTCAGTACTGCCCCTCCGACAGTGCGGCACTCTCCGTACCGCCCCTCCGACTGCGGCGCTCCCTCAGTACCGCCCCTCCGACAGTGCGGCACTCTCCGTACCGCCCCTCCGACTGCGGCGCTCCCTCAGTACCGCCCCTCCGACATTGCGTCGCTCCCTCAGTGCATTACTGCATAGAGTGGGACTTGAACCCACAACCTTCTGTCTCTGAGGCGTGTGTGTGCTGCCCACTGAGCCACGGCAGACCAGCCTGTTGAGATTGCTGACGGTACTTGCTAAGTACTTACCGCTGTAATACCCGCCCTCCTGTATGGCTGAGACATGGACCATGTACAGTAGACACCTCAAGTCGCTGGAGAAATACCACCAACGATGTCTCCGCAAGATCCTGCAAATCCCCTGGGAGGACAGACGCACCAACGTTAGCGTCCTCGACCAGGCCAACATCCCCAGCATCGAAGCACTGACCACACTCGACCAGCTCCGCTGGGCAGGGCCACATTGTCCGCATGTCCCCGATACGAGACTCCCAAAGCAAGCGCTCAACTCTGAACTCCTTCACGGCAAACGAACCAAAGGTGGGCAGAGGAAACGTTACAGGGGACCACCCTCCAAGCCTCCCTGATAAAGTGCAACATCCCCCCGACACCTGGGAGTCCCTGGCCAAAGACCAGTCCACCCTAAGTGGAGGAAGTGCATCCGGGAGGGCGCTGAGTACCTCGAGTCTCGTCGCCGAGAGCGTGCAGAAACCAAGCGCAGGCAGCGGAAGGAGCGTGCGGCAAACCAGTCCCACCCACCCCTTCCCTCAACGTCTATCTGTCCCACTTGTGACAAGGACTGCGGTTCCCGTATTGGGCTGTTCAGCCACCCAAGGACTCATGTTAAGAGTGGAAGCAAGTCTTCCTCGATTCCGAGGGACTTCCTATGATGAGAATCTCCCCTGGCTCTTGCCTGGACACACTGGGTGTGGAGCAAGCCATTCCGTACAAGAAAACTTGGCTAGTTGTGTTTTTTATATATATATATATAAAAAAAAATTAAAATCCCTAATCGACAGCTGAGAGCCTATCGGAAGGAATTGCACACGGCTTGGTGTTTACGTTAGGCAGCAGATCGAGGACGAATAGCTTCCTGAAGGAAACCCGTTGGCAGAGGTGTAGTCGTGATACGGGACAGGAAGGAGTGTTGAAGGTACCATCATCAGCTGCATTGTCTGAGCTGTCGAATCGTTGGTTACAGCACACAGTCAATCTTCATTGCACTGCCTCTGAGGCAACTTTAATGTATTTCAGAACATAAGAAATAGGAGCAGGAGTCGGCCATACGGCCCCTCGAGCCTGCTCCGTCATTTAATACGATCATGGCTGATCCGATCATGGACTCAGCTCCACTTCCCTGCCCCGCCCCCTTATCCCCTTATCGGTTAAGAAACTGTCTGTTTCTGTCTTAAATATATTCAATGTCCCAACCTCCACAGCTCTCTGAGGCAGAGAATTCCACAGATTTACAACCCTCAGAAGAAATTCCTCCTCATCTCAGTTTTAAATGGGCGGCCCCTTATTCTAAGATTATGTCCCCTAGTTCGAGTCTCCCTCGGTACCGCCCCTCCGGCAGTGCGGCGCTCCCTCGGTACCGCCCCTCCGACAGTGCTGCACTCCCTCAGTACTTCCCCTCCGACAGTGCGGCACTCCCTCAGCACTGCCCCTCCGACAGTGCTGCACTCCCTCAGCACTTCCCCTCCGACAGTGCTGCACTCCCTCAGTACTTCCCCTCCGACAGTGCGGCACTCCCTCAGTACCGCCCCTCCGGCAGTGCGGCGCTCCCTCAGTACCGCCCCTCCGACAGTGCGGCGCTCCCTCAGTACCGCCCCTCCGACAGTGCGGCACTCCCTCAGTACCGCCCCTCCGGCAGTGCAGCACTCCCTCAGTACTGCCCCTCCGACAGTGCTGCACTCCCTCAGTACTTCCCCTCCTACAGTGCGGCACTCCCTCAGTACTTCCCCTCCGACAGTGCGGCGCTCCCTCAGTACCGGCACTGCGGAGTATCAGCTGAGATTATGTGCTCAGGCCTCTGGAGCGTGACTTGAACTCCCGAACTTCTGACCTGGGTGAGAGCGCTACCAATGAGCCACAGGTTGACGCTCAAAAAAGTTGTATTTGGTCATAACTTAGTGGTTTACAGTGTTGACCAAAAACCCATGATAGCAGGCAGTAAGGTTTGTGAACATAAGGTGTGTGCCTTACGCAAGATGTTTTGTAATCTATTAGTTCATCTCTTGCGGCTTTGCATGGGTGGAGCCAAGACCCAATTGTGGTCTACAACTGAACTGGGCCAAGACGACGGGGACTCAATGGACCAGGGTGCGTCCAATGTAACTCCCTCCCCATTAATTACATAAGAACATTAGAAATAGAAGCAGGAGTTGGCCATTCGGCCCCTCGAGCCTGCTCCGTCATTTAATACGATCATGGCTGATCCGCTTATGGACTCAGCTCCACTTTGCCCACCCGCTCCCCATAACCCCTTATCCCCTTATCGCTTAACAAACTGTCTATCTCTGTCTTAAATTTATTCAATGTCCCGGCTTCCACAGCTCTCTGCGGCAGTGAATTCCACAGATTTACAACCCTCTGAGAAGAAATTCCTCCTCATCTCAGTTTTAAATGGGCGACCCCTTATTGAGACCATGCCCCCTAGTTCTAGCCTCCCCCATCAGTGGAAACATCCTCTCTGCATCCACCTTGTCAAGCCCCCTCATAATCTTATACGTTTCCATAAGATCACCTCTCATTCTTCTGAATTCCAATGAGTATAGGCCCAACCTACTCAACCTTTCCTCATAAGTCAACCCCCTCATCTCTGGAATCAACCGAGTGAACCTTCTCTGAACCGCCTCCAATGCAAGTGTATCCTTCCTTAAATACAGAGACCAAAACTGCACTTTTACTTTATGGGTTCTTTGCTTAAGAATTCACAGCAACACATTGCTATTAAGAACTCGTTGATTTATTGGCAAAGGTTTAACAATCACACGACACATTACCGGTTCATTCATCCAAGCTCATAACCACCTGCCCCATGGATCCCCCGAACCCAACTGGCTGGGGTTTTATTGAGTGTTGTGAACATCACGTGACTGGCTAAGCAACTCCCAACTCAACAGCTCTACAGCCCTGTCAGCCTACTCGCCTGGGGTCTACTTTCGAGGCCATTCGGCCCGTCGAGCCCATGCCGGCTCTCTGCAGGAACACCTCAGCCAGTCCCACTCCCTCGCCCTTTCCCCGTATCCTTCAGCTACTTATCCATCTCCCCTTTTGAAAGCCACGATTGAGTCTGCCTCCCCCGCCCTCTCGGGCAGCGCATTCCAGATCCTAACCACTCGCTGCGGAAAACAAGCTTTTCCAACGTGTCGCCTTTGGTTCTTCTGCCAATCGCCTTAAATCTGTGTCCTCTGGTTCTCGACCCTTCCACCAATGGGAACGGTTTCTCTCTCTCTACTCTGTCCAGAACCCCTCGTGATTGTGAACCCCTCGATCAAATCTCCTCTCAACCTTCTCTGCTCCAAGGAGAACAACCCCACCTTCTCCAGTCTCCCCACGTCACTGAAGTCTCTCACCCCCCCGGGACCATTCTGGTCAATCTCCATCGCTCGCCACCTTCAACAATTTGCGCACACATACCCCGAGGGAGTCTCTGTTCTTGTACCCCCCTTTAGTCTATATTTCCCCTCCTCGTTCTTTCTAGCAAAATGGTACCACTGGTTCGACGGGCCGAATGGCCTCCTGTGCTGTAACCATTCTATGTACCACTTTGCACTTTTTTGCAGCGCTCCCTCGGTGCCGCCCCTCCGACAGTGCGGCGCTCCCTCGGTGCCGCCCCTCCGATAGTGCGGTGCTCCCTCAGTACTGCCCCTCCGACAGTGCGGCGCTCCCTCGGTGCCGCCCCTCCGATAGTGCGGTGCTCCCTCAGTACTGCCCCTCCGATAGTGCGGTGCTCCCTCAGTACTGCCCCTCCGACAGTGCGGCGCTCCCTCAGTACTGGCTCTCCGACAGAGCGGGACTCCCTCAGTACCGCCCCTCCGACAGTGCGGCGCTCCCTCAGTACTGCCTCTCCGACAGTGCGGCGCTCCCTCGGTGCCGCCCCTCCGATAGTGCGGTGCTCCCTCAGTACTGCCCCTCCGACAGTGCGGTGCTCCCTTGGTGCCGCCCCTCCGACAGTGCGGTGCTCCCTCAGTACCGCCCCTCCGACAGTGCGCCGATCCCTCAGTACTGCCCCTCCGACAGTGCGGCGCTCCCTCAGTACTGCCCCTCCGATAGTGCGGTGCTCCCTCGGTGCCGCCTCTCCGACAGTGCGCCGATCCCTTAGTACCGCCCCTCCGACAGTGCGGCGCTCCCTCAGTACCGCCCCTCCGACAGTGCGCTAATCCCTCAGTACCGCCCCTCCGACAGTGCGCTAATCCCTCAGTACTGCCCCTCCGGCAGTGCGGCGATCACTCAGTACCGGCAATGCGGAGTATCAGCCTAGATTATGTGCTCAGGCCTCTGGAGCGTGACTTGAACTCCCGAACTTCTGACCTGGGTGAGAGCGCTACCAATGAGCCACAGGTTGACGCCCAAGAAAGTTGTATTTGGTCATGTTAACTTAGTGGTTTACAGTGTTGACCAAAAACCCATGATAGCAGGCAGTAAGGTTTGTGAACATAAGGTGTGTGCCTTACGCAAGATGTTTTGTAATCTATTAGTTCATCTCTTGCGGCTTTGCATGGGTGGAGCTAAGACCCAATTGTGGTCTACAATTGAACTGGGCCAAGTCGACGGGGACTCAATGGACCAGGGCGCGTCCAATGTAACTCCCTCCCCGTTTAAACTCATACATTCTGTTATCCTGATTCTACAATGCTTTCATTTCGATGTTGTTAGTTGAATAGCACAACATGGAGCAGTTTGGAAGGCCACCGAGTAAACTGTGTTGGAGCGTTGGTGATTTCCTGTGATGAGCTGGAAAATGACAGGGTATTGGTGAGGCCACACCTGGAGTACTGCGTGCAGTTTTGATTTCCATATTTACGAAAGGATATACTTGCTTTGGAGGCAGTTCAGAGAAAGTTCACTCGGTTGATTCTGGGGATTAGGGGGTTGACTTATGAGGAAAGGTTGAGTAGTATGGGCCTCTACTCATTGGAATTCAGAAGAATGAGAGGTGATCTTATGGAAACGTGTAAGATTATGAGGGGGCTTGACAAGGTGGATGCAGAGAGGATGTTTCCATTGAAGGGGGAGACTAGAACTAGGGGACATGGTCTTAGAATAAGGGGCCGCTCATTTAAAACTGAGATGAGGAGGAATTTCTTCTCTCAGAGGGTTGTCAATCTGTGGAATTCTCTGCCCCAGAGAGCTGTGGAGGCTGGGACATTGAATATATTTAAGGTGGAGATCGACAGATGTTTGAGCGATAAGGGAGTGAAGGGTTATGGGGAGCGGGCGGGGAAGTGGAGCTGAGTCCATGATCGGATCAGCCATGATCGTATTAAATGGCGGCGCAGGCTCGAGGGGCCGAATGGCCGACTCCTATTATGTTATGTTGTAATGTAGGTACTGAGTGTAACATATGCAAGTTTGCTGCTGATACGAAGTTAGGTGGGGAAGTAAGCTGTGAGGAGGACGCAAAGATACGGACAGGTTGACTCGGTGGGCAAGGACATGGCAAATGGAATACAGTGTGGGGCAGTGTGAAGTTGTCCACTTTGGCCAGGTAAACAAAAAAGCAGAATATTTGTTGACTGATGAGAGATTGGGAAATGTTTGCATTCAGAGGGATCTGGGTGGCCTTGTACATGAATCACAGAAAGTTAACTTGCAGGTACAGCAAGCAATTAGGAAAGCAAATGGCATATTGGCTTTTATTACAAAAGGATTTAAGTATAAGAGTAAAGAAGTCTTGCCACAATTATCATCATCATAGGCCGTCCCTCGGAATCGAGGAAGACTTGCTTCCACTCCTGAAGTGAGTTCTTTGGCTGAACAGTTCAATGTTAACGGAGTGCAAGATGCCTGTGCGTGAGTTCTTTTAACATGGGGTGGTCGTTGCACACCAGCTACCACACGGGCTTAGCTGAGCAAGGACTTGATCTAGTGGCAAGGGGGTCCAAGGTGACTGAAGACCAGGCACTGCTGGGTGGGCCTAGTTGTGACGGCGAGATGTTGGCCGCAGGCTCGGCACTGGGTAGCGCCCTTGGTGGTAGGTGGTCGCAGGCTTGGTTGGGGACAGGTATTGGGAGGGTTAGTGGCCCACCGGGGTTCAGCGTAGGAGGGGGGGGGGGGTCACAGCCATGATGCTCACCACGTGCTGGAGGTGGGGAAGGAGAGCTCCAGTCATAGCTGAAGGAGGAGGGGAGGCGAACCACCGACGTAGGAGAGGAGACCCGCTCGTTGTTGAGAGGGAGATCCAGCCATTGTCGAGGATGCCCAGACTCTCGTGGAGAAGAGGCCCATCTGCCGTCACTGGAGGTGTTCTGATCAGATCACTGCTGGAGAGGGGGTGGGGGGAGTGTTGTGTACAGTGTCGGTCTCCTTACCCAAGGAAGAATATACTTGCCATTGAGGGAGTGCAGCGAAGGTTCACCAGACTGATTGCTGGGATGGGGGGATTGTCCTATGAGGAGAGATTGAGCAGACTGGGCCCATACTCTCTGGAGTTTAGAAGAATGAGAGGTGATCTCATTGAAACAGACCAGATTCTGAGGGGGATTGACAGGGTAGATGCAGGTGTTTCCCCCCGGGCTGGGGAGTCTAGAACCAGGGGTCACAGTCTCAGGATAAGGGGTCGGCCATTTAGGACTGAGATGAGGAATTTCTTCACTCAGAGGGGGGTGAATCTTTGGAATTCTCTGCCCCAGAGGGCTGTGGAGGCTCAGTCGTTGAGTATATTCAAGCCCGAGACTAGTAGATTTTACGAATCAAGGGATATGGGGATCGGGCGGGAAGGTGGAGTTGAGGTAGATCAACCATTGTCTTGATGAATGGCGGAGCAGGCTCGAGGGGCCGAATGGCCTCCTCCTGCTCCTATGTTTTTACCTTTATTATCCTAGGCCCTAAAGTTGCACCTTAATCACACATGGCAGACTTAATTTACTGTCACTGATTTTCTTGCACAAGGAGACAAGCTGTGGATCCGTCTTGCAACGCAACGCTTCAAAGTCGCCCTGTTTACATTGGAATGTCTATTGGGCTCGGAGGGAGTGCAGCGTGGGTTTACCAGAATGTTACCCACACTCCAAGGGTTACATTACGAGGGGAGATTACACAAACTGGGGTTGTGTTCCCCGGGATTTAGAAGGTTAAGGGGGCGATCTGATGGAAGTTTTCAGGATATTTCGGGGAACAGAGAGGGTAGAGAGAGAGAAACTGTTCCCGCTGGTTGGGGAGTCTGGGACTAGGGGCAGAGTCTGAAAATTAGAGCCAGACCTTTCAGGAGTGAAGTTGGGAAACATTTCTACACACAAAGGGTGGGAGAGGTTTGGGACTCTCTTCCGCAAACGGGAATTGATGCTGGGGGTCAATTGTTCATTTTAAATCCGAGATTGATAGATTTCTGTTAACCAAAGGGTATTCAGGGATATGGGGCAAAGGCGGGTATATGGGGTTAGGTCACAGAACAGCCACGATCTCAATGAATGGTGGAACAGGCTCGAGGGGCTGAATGGCCTCCTCCTGTTCCTAATGTAACAGGCTCGAGGGGCTGAACGGCCTCCTCCTGTTCCTAATTTAACAGGCTCGAGGGGCTGAACGGCCTCCTCCTGTTCCTAATGTAACACGCTCGAGGGGCTGAATGGCCTCCTCCTGTTCCTAATGTAACACGCTCGAGGGGCTGAATGGCCTCCTCCTGTTCCTAATGTAACAGACTCGAGGGGCTGAATGGCCTCCTGTCCCTAATGTAACAGGCTCGAGGGGCTGAATGGCCTCCTGTTCCTAATGTAACAGGCTCAAGGGGCTGAATGGCCTCCTCCTGTCCCTAATGTAACAGGCTCGAGGGGCTGAATGGCCTCCTCCTGTTCCTAATGTAACAGGCTCGAGGGGCTGAATGGCCTCCTCCTGTCCCTAATGTAGCAGACTCGAGGGGCTGAATGGCCTCCTGTTCCTAATGTAACAGGCTCGAGGGGCTGAATGGCCTCCTCCTGTCCCTAATGTAACAGGCTCGAGGGGCTGAATGGCCTCCTCCTGTTCCTAATGTAACAGGCTCGAGGGGCTGAATGGCCTCCTCCTGTTCCTAATGTAACAGGCTCGAGGGGCTGAATGGCCTCCTCCTGTTCCCAATGTAACAGGCTCGAGGGGCTGAATGGCCTCCTCCTGTTCCCAATGTAACAGGCTCGAGGGGCTGAATGGCCTCCTCCTGTTCCTAATGTAACAGGCTCGAGGGGCTGAATGGCCTCCTCCTGTTCCTAATGTAACAGGCTCGAGGGGCTGAATGGCCTCCTCCTGTTCCTAATGTAACAGGCTCGAGGGGCTGAATGGCCTCCTCCTGTTCCTAATGTAACAGGCTCGAGGGGCTGAATCATTTCTTCCTGTTCCTCTGTTGCTGTGATGCAAAGAAATTCTATTGTTAATCCTATCAACTCTCCACGATGTCCTGACACTTACCAATTGTATGTGACTTTTAATATAGCAGTGGAGTTTGATTTTAAAATGATGCATCAAATGTTTTTCTTTATTGCATTGGTTGCAGGTCCTCACCAGAAGGCGTTTAAATGTGCTATCAATGAATACCAGTGCCTGGGGACAGAGCTGTGCATTCATATGAGCAAGCTGTGCGATGGGAACAGAGACTGCTCCGATGGCTATGATGAAGGATCTCATTGCAGAGGTATGTCTGCCCACCGACTTCTCTCTGGATCGAATAGTCGATCCACCAAGCTTTTGGGAGGGGGGGGGGGGGAAGGAGAGAGAGATTGGGGGGGGTGGGGAAGGAGAGAGATATTGGGGGGGTGGGGGAGGAGAGAGATTGGGGGGGGTGGGGGAGGAGAGAGAGATTGGGGGGGGGGTGGGGGAGGAGAGAGAGATTGGGAGGGGGTGGGGAGGAGAGAGAGATGGGGGGGGGTGGGGGAGGAGAGAGAGATTGGGGGGGGTGGGGGAGGAGAGAGAGATTGGGGGGGGTGGGGGAGGAGAGAGAGATTGGGGGGGGTGGGGGAGGAGAGAGAGATTGGGGGGGGTGGGGGAGGAGAGAGAGATTGGGGGGGGTGGGGAGGAGAGAGAGATTGGGGGGGTGGGGGAGGAGAGAGAGATTGGGGGGGTGTGGGGGAGGAGAGAGAGATTGGGGGGTGTGGGGAGGAGAGAGAGATTGGGGGGGGTGTGGGGGAGGAGAGAGAGATTGGGGGGGTGTGGGGAGGAGAGAGATTGGGGGGGTGTGGGGGAGGAGAGAGAGATTGGGGGGGGTGTGGGGGAGGAGAGAGAGATTGGGGGGTGGGGGAGGAGAGAGAGAGAGAGATTGGGGGGGTGGGGGAGGAGAGAGAGAGAGATTGAGGGGGGGGAAGGAGAGAGAGATTGGGGGGGGGGGAAGGAGAGAGAGATTGGGGGGGGTGGGGAAGGAGAGAGAGATTGGGGGGGGTGGGGAAGGAGAGAGATATTGGGGGGGGTGGGGGAGGAGAGAGAGATTGGGGGGGGGTGGGGGAGGAGAGAGAGAGAGATTGGGGGGGTGGGGGAGGAGAGAGAGATTGGGGGAGGAGAGAGAGATTGGGGGGGTGGGGGAGGAGAGAGAGATTGGGGGGGTGGG
>NC_092010.1:40941040-41048540 GCF_044704955.1 Pristiophorus japonicus
GGGGGAGGAGAGAGAGATTGGGGGGGGTGGGGGAGGAGAGAGAGATTGGGGGGGGGTGGGGGAGGAGAGAGAGATTGGGGGTGGGGGAGGAGAGAGAGATTGGGGGGGGGTGGGGGAGGAGAGAGAGATTGGGGGGGGTGGGGGAGGAGAGAGAGATTGGGGGGGGTGGGGGAGGAGAGAGAGATTGGGGGGGGTGTGGGGGAGGAGAGAGAGATTGGGGGGGTGTGGGGGAGGAGAGAGAGATTGGGGGGGGTGTGGGGGAGGAGAGAGAGATTGGGGGGGGTGTGGGGGAGGAGAGAGAGATTGGGGGGGTGTGGGGGAGGAGAGAGAGATTGGGGGGGGTGTGGGGGAGGAGAGAGAGATTGGGGGGGTGGGGGAGGAGAGAGAGAGAGAGATTGGGGGGGTGGGGGAGGAGAGAGAGAGAGAGATTGAGGGGGGGGGGAAGGAGAGAGAGATTGGGGGGGGGGGAAGGAGAGAGAGATTGGGGGGGGTGGGGAAGGAGAGAGAGATTGGGGGGGGTGGGGAAGGAGAGAGATATTGGGGGGGGTGGGGGAGGAGAGAGAGATTGGGGGGGGGTGGGGGAGGAGAGAGAGAGAGATTGGGGGGGTGGGGGAGGAGAGAGAGATTGGGGGAGGAGAGAGAGATTGGGGGGGTGGGGGAGGAGAGAGAGATTGGGGGGGTGGGGGAGGAGAGAGAGATTGGGGGAGGAGAGAGAGATTGGGGGTGGGTGGGGGAGGAGAGAGAGATTGGGGGGGGTGGGGGAGGAGAGAGAGATTGGGGGGGGTGGGGGAGGAGAGAGAGATTGGGGGGGGTGGGGGAGGAGGGAGAGATTGGGGGGGGTGGGGGAGGAGGGAGAGATTGGGGGGGGTGGGGGAGGAGGGAGAGATTGGGGGGGTGGGGGAGGAGGGAGAGATTGGGGGGGGTGGGGGAGGAGGGAGAGATTGGGGGGGTGGGGGAGGAGAGAGAGATTGGGGGGGTGGGGGAGGAGAGAGAGATTGAGGGGGGTGGGGGAGGAGAGAGAGATTGGGGGGGTGGGGGAGGAGAGAGAGATTGGGGGGGTGGGGGAGGAGAGAGAGATTGGGGGGGTGGGGGAGGAGAGAGAGATTGAGGGGTGGGGGAGGAGAGAGATTGAGGGGTGGGGGAGGAGAGAGATTGAGGGGTGGGGGAGGAGAGAGATTGAGGGGTGGGGGAGGAGAGAGATTGAGGGGTGGGGGAGGAGAGAGATTGAGGGGTGGGGGAGGAGAGAGATTGTGGGGGGGGGGTGAGGAGAGAGAGAGAGATTGGGGGGGTGGGGGAGGAGAGAGATTGGGGGGGTGGGGGAGGAGAGAGATTGAGGGGTGGGGGAGGAGAGAGATTGAGGGGTGGGGGAGGAGAGAGATTGTGGGGGGAGGTGAGGAGAGAGAGAGAGATTGGGGGGGGGTGAGGAGAGAGAGAGAGAGAGAGAGAGAGAGAGAGAGAGTGTTTGGGATTGGGGGAGGAGAGAGAGAGATTGGGGTGGGGAGGAGAGAGAGAGAGATTTGGGATTGGGGGGGAGGAGAGAGAGAGAGAGAGAGTTTGGGATTGGGGGAGGAGAGAGAGAGATTGGGGTGGGGGGTGGGGAGGAGAGAGAGAGAGAGATTTGGGATTGGGGGGGAGGAGAGAGAGAGAGATTTGGGATTGGGGGGGAGGAGAGAGAGAGAGATTTGGGATTGGGGGGAGGAGAGAGAGAGATGGCGGGGGAGGGGGTGGCTACGAATACGTGGCTCTGTTCTGGGTTTTCTGTTCTGGGAGATGAATCCCACACACTTTGTTCCCGCAAGTTTGTGTCTCCAGGGCGATGAATTGAGCCAATTTATGGGGAATAAAGGAGGAAAACTTGCATTTAAAAAGCACCTACCGACCACCGGACGTCCCAAAGCACTTTGCAGCCATTGCAATGGTTTTGATGTGCTGTCACTGTTGCAATGTTGGAAACGCGGCAGCCAATTTGCACACAGCAAGCTCCCACAAACAGCAATACGATAAATGACCAGATAATCTGTTTTTGTTGACCGAGATAAGATTGGCACCGGGGAGAACTCCCCCTACTCTTGAGGGGGGGCTTCTTTACGCAGAGGGTTGTGGGGATCTGGAACTCGCTGCCTGGAAGAGTGGTGGATGCAGAAACCCTCACCACTTTTAGGAGATGGTTGGATGGGCACTTAAAGTGCAGTAACCTGCAGGGTTACAGACCTAGAGCTGGTAATTGGGATTAGACTGGATGACCTTTTGTTGGACGGAGCAGATATAATGGTAAGTACTGCAGGGAATCGAATACGGCCAGGGTGATCTCCTGGACTAGTGTCGATCGCCTGGATGGGTCGGAGAGGAATTTTCCCAGATTTATTTCTCCCTAAATTGGCCTGGGTTTTTATCTGGTTTTTGCCTCTCCCAGGAGATCACTTGGCTCCGGTTGGGGTGGAGTGTAGAATGTTTCAGTAGAAGGGGTGTCGCAGTTGTGTGGGGCGGACTGGTTGGGCTAGGTGCTCTTTGCCTTTCCGTCATTGTTCGTGGGTTTGTGTAACCTTCAGGGCTGCTGACCGAGGGCCGTGTGGCTCTGTGTCGGCCGGTGGGGACACGATGGGCCGGAATTATCTCCTTCTGCCCTGTAAATTTCTATGTTTCTTCATCGGAAGGATAGCCCGTGGGCTCTTTTGCGTCCACCTGAGAGGGCAGTCGGGGGCCTGGGTTTAACGTCCCGACTCTGGCTTGACTGTCGGCTTAGAGTGTGTTTTGGCAGAGGAAAGGGAAGAACATTCCTTGTTTTTGTTGTTTTGGAGGGGAGGGATTGTGAAGGGGGTATGAGGAATAATTTGAAGACGGGGGCGGTATTAAACCTGACATTGTGCGGCCTGCTCGGAGGTGAACGTGTCGTGTCTCTTGTGTCGGCTTTTTGGCAGCTTCCGGGCCGGATGCATTTTTTATGCGTCGCGCGCAGTCTCGGTCCGGAAAGAATGAATGAAAGCGATGAATATTTAACCTGCTGTTTCTGCGATTGTTTGGTCAGTTTAAGTCCGTCGGCTGATGCAGGAATGTGACTCTGCTGTGGGAGGCCTTGGCACTAGTCGAGAGAGAAGGAAGTTGCATTGACATCGAGCTTTTCACAACCTCGCTGTCCCAAGGCCCTTTCACAAGCAAATACTTTTGAAGTGCAGTCACGGTTGTAATGTGGGAAACGCGGCAGCCCATTGCGCACAGCAAGCTCCCACAAACAGCATCATAGGCAGTCCCTCGGAATTGAGGAAGACTTGCTTCCACTCTAACCACGAGTCCTTAGGTGGCTGAACAGCCCAATACGGGAACCACAGTCCCTGTCACAGGTGGGACAGACAGACGTTGAGGGAAGGGGAGGGTGGGACTGGTTTGCCGCACGCTCCTTCCGCTGCCTGCGCTTGGTTTCTGCACGCTCTCGGCGACGAGACTCAAGGTGCTCAGCGCCCTCCCGGATGCACTTCCTCCACATAGGGCGGACTGGTCTTTGGGCCAGGGACTCCCAGGTGTCGGTGGGGATGTTGCACTTTATCAGGGAGGCTTTGAGGGTGGTCCCTTGTAACGTTTCCTCTGTCCACCTTTGGCTCGTTTGCCCGTGAGGGAGTTCCGAGTAGAGCGCTTGCTTTGGGGAGTCTCGTGTCTGGGGGCCATGCGGACAATGTGGCCCTGCCCAGCGGAGCTGGTCGAGTGTGGCCAGTGCGCACAAACAGCACTGTGCTAATGACCAGATAGGCTGTTTTTAGTGATATTAAATTGTCAGACTCCTTGTCCAGCCATTCAGTTCTGGAAGGGCACAAATTTTCCCCAATTGAATATTGGGAAGATGAAGCCATTGTTTTCGGTCCCTGCCACAAACTCCGATCCCCAGCCCCTGACTCCCTCCCTCTCCCCAACTCCTGTCTGAGGCTGAACCAGACTGTTCGCAACCTGGGTGTCATATCTGACCCTGAAATGAGCTTCCGGCCACATATCCCGCAGCATAACTAAACCCGCCTGTTTCCCCCTCCGTAACATCGCCCGTCTCCACCCCCTGCCACAGCTCATCCGCTGCTGAAACCCTCATCCATGCCTTTGTTACCTCCAGACTTGACTATTCCAACGCACTCCTGGCTGGCCTCCCACATTCTACCCGACGTAAACTAGAGGTGATCCAAAACTCGGCTGCCCCTGTGTCCTAACTCTCACCGAGTCCCGCTCACCCATCACCCCCTGTGCTCGCTGACCCCGTGTCCTAACTCTCTCCGAGTCCCGCTCACCCATCACCCCCTGTGTTCACTGACCCCGTGTCCTAACTCGCACCGAGTCCCGATCACCCATCACCCCCTGTGCTCACTGCCCCGTGTCCTAACTCGCAGCGAGTCCCACTCACCCATCACCCCCTGTGCTCACTGACCTACATTGGCTCCCGGTTAAGCAACGCCTCGATTTCAAAATTCTCATCTTTGTTTTCAAATCCCTCTATGGCCTCCTCGCCCCCTCCCTATCTCTGTAATCTCCTCCAGCCCCTACACGCCTCCCTATCTCTGTAACCTCCTCCAGCACCCTACACCCCTCCCTATCTCTGTAACCTCCTCCAACCTCTTCACCCCTCCCTATCTCTGTAACCTCCAGCCCCACGACCCCCCGAGATGTCTGCACTCTCTAATTCTGCCCCCCTGACCATCCCTGATTATAATCGCTCCACCATCGGTGATCGTGCCTTCTGTTGCCTGGGCCCCAAGCTCTGGATCTCCCTCCCTAAACCTCTCTGCCTCTCTATCCCTCTCTTTCCTCCTTCAAGATGCTCATTAAAACCTACCTCTTTGACCAAGCTTTTGGTCACCTGCCCTAATTTCTCTTTGTGTGGCTCAGTATCAAACTGTTTATCTCACAATACTCCTGTAAAGCGCCCTGGGACATTTCACTACGTTATCATCATCATAGGCAGTCCCTCAAACCAGGCTGACTTGCTTCCACACGAGTTCACAGGTGTTTCAATGAAGGAGCTAATATTCCAGATCCCGAACTACATCCTGAAGGGTGGAAGATGCCTGTGGGTGGATTGTTTTAACGTGGGGTGACCGTTGCACACCAGCCACCACACGGGGCTTGACAGAGCGAGGTCTTGGTCCAGGGGCAAGGGTTAACCAGGACGACTGGAGACCAGCTCTGCTGCACGGGCCCAGTGCGCGCACATATCGCACAGTGTGGGCTGGTCCGTGCTGCCCCTGGGCCCTCGGCTCTTCTGGGCCCTGTACCCTCATTCGCCCACCATGTTCCACTATGTTAAAGGCGCTATATAAATGCAAGTTGTGGAGCAGTGGCAAACACGTGCCTTGACAGGGCTACATGAAGTCCCTTCCCCTGCTGATGTGGAGGATTGATGGGCATGGGCCTATTGCTTGATGCACCTTTGCCAACATAGCCCAGCAAGGAATGCTCTCTGGCCACGCTAAGCATTCGAAAGCCTGCATCCCAGGGCGTGGTTTAACAGCTACAGGGGAACAGTGGCTAGGGCCCACAAGACTTGCACCTCTGATACCAGCAGCCCACAGGGTGACAGAGTCACACCGCAGAAACAGGGCCATTGGGCCCACCGCTCCGTGCCGGGGTTAAACTCCACACCAGCCCCTTCCCACCCTCCTCCATCTCCCCCCATCACCATATCCCTCTATTCCTTTCCCCCTCATGTGTTTATCCAGCTTCCCCCTTAAACACATCGATACTATTCGCCTCAACCCCTCCCTGTGGCAGCGAGTCCCACATTCTCACCCCGCTCTGGGTAAAGAAGTTTCTCCTGAATTCCCCATTGGGTTTATCAGTGACTGTCTGATATTGATGGCCCCGAGTTCTGGTCTCCCCCACAAGTGGGAACATCTTCTCTACGTCTACCCTATTGAAACCCCTTCATGATTTTAAAGACCTCCAACGGGGCACCCCTCAGCCTTCTCATACCTAGAGAAAAGAGACCCAGTCTGTTCAATCATTTCTGGTAAGTTTGTCCTCTCAGCTTTGGTAACTCCCTGCTCTTCTTCCAGTACTGGCTGTGGAATTTTTTACGTCCTCCTGAGGGGCGGACAGGGCCTCTGACAGTGTGCCGCTCCCTCAGTACCGCCCCTCCGACAGTGTGCCGCTCCCTCAGTACTGCCCCTCCGACAGTGCGGCGCTCCCTCAGTACTGCCCCTCCGACAGTGCGGCACTCCCTCAGTACCGCCCCTCCGACAGTGTGCCGCTCCCTCAGTACTGCCCCTCCGACAGTGCGGCGCTCCCTCAGTACTGCCCCTCCGACAGTGCGGCACTCCCTCAGTACCGCCCCTCCGACAGTGCGCCGCTCCCTCAGTACTGCCCCTCCGACAGTGCGGCACTCCCTCAGTACCGCCCCTCCGACAGTGCGGCGCTCCCTCAGTACCGCCCCTCCGACAGTGCGGCGCTCCCTCAGTACTGCCCCTCCGACAGCGCAGTACGGCACTCCCTCAGTACTGCCCCTCCGACAGTGCAGTGCTCCCTCAGTACTGCCCCTCCAACAGTGCGGCACTCCCTCAGTACTGCTCTTCCGACAGTGCGGCACTCCCTCAGTACTGCCCCTCCGACAGTGCGGCACTCCCTCAGTACTGCCCCTCCCTCAGTACCGCCCCTCTGACAGTGCGGCACTCCCTCAGTACCGCCCCTCCGACAGTGCGGCGCTCCCTCAGTACCGCCCCTCCGACAGTGCGGCGCTCCCTCAGTACCGCCCCTCCGACAGTGCGGCACTCCCTCAGTACCGCCCCTCCGACAGTGCGGCGCTCCCTCAGTACCGCCCCTCCGACAGTGCGGCACTCCCTCAGTACCGCCCCTCCGACAGTGCGGCACTCCCTCAGTACCGCCCCTCCGACAGTGTGCCGCTCCCTCAGTACCGCCCCTCCGACAGTGTGCAGCTCCCTCAGTACCGCCCCTCCGACAGTGCGGCGCTCCCTCAGTACCGCCCCTCCGACAGTGTGGCGCTCCCTCAGTACCGCCCCTCCGACAGTGCGGCGCTCCCTCAGTACGATCGGCCAGGATTTTGTGTCGAGTTTCTGGAGGGCGACTTGGATGCACACCCTTGTGACTCGGAGGAGTGTTGCTAGCAACTGAGCCAAGGTTGACACCATGTTGTCCGTATGTTTAAGCGCTTCTCACAGTCATTTGCTGTTGCACTGCCAAGGGAGCGGGCCATTGTGCTCCGCAAACACACATGATCCAAACGCTGACAATATCCTTCCTTTCAATCCAGCTGCGAATGGGTTGAACGCTGACCACTGCCCGAGCCACCTGTTTGACTGAATATCTCACAGACTGAGTCATTGGTCTTCACTGATCCACTTTAAGGAAAGATGTTTTTTTTTTTCACACAATATTTTTTATTGTTTAAAAACCTGATGCACATCTGGATTTAAAGGCACTCCCATAATGTCAGCTCCGTTGTTGTAATGTGGGAAACGCGGCAGCTCAATTGCGCACAGCAAGCTCCCACGAATAGCCATGTGATAATTGACCGGATAAATTTTTTTTTTTAAAGTGATGTTGATTGAGGGATAAATATTGGCCCCAGGACACCGGGGAGAACTCCCCCTGCTATTTGAAATAGTGGGCAGTGGGATCTTGTACATCCACTTCAGGGGCAGACAGGCTTTGGTTTAACGTCTCGTCCGAAAGATGGCCCCTCCGGCAGCGCGGCGCTCCCTCAGTACCGCCCCTCCGACAGGGCGGCTCTCCCTCAGTACCGCCCCTCCGACAGGGCGGCTCTCCCTCAGTACCGCCCCTCCGACAGGGCGGCTCTCCCTCGGTGCCGCCCCTCCGACAGGGCGGCTCTCCCTCGGTACCGCCCCTCCGACAGCGCAGTGCAGCGCTCCCTCGGTACCGCCCCTCCGACAGCGCAGTGCAGCGCTCCCTCGGTACCGCCCCTCCGACAGCGCAGTGCAGCGCTCCCTCGGTGCCGGCAACGGGAGTGTCTCTTGAGTGGTATTTGAACTCTGAACCTTCTGATTCGGGAGGCGAATGGGTGATTGCCACTAAAGGCACAGTTGGTGAAATAGGCCCTTGGCTTGCAATCAGGAGTCAACAGCTTCAGGAAGGTGGTAGTGATGAAAAGTTGTAAAGCAGCATTGGGAAGAAAAAAAGACTTGGAATCGTCCCAATAGTCTCGATCATGGTTATGGTTTTGACAGTCCTTGATCCCGGAGTCTGTGTCTCAGAATTTTTTAAGTAGTGGTTTTTAATAGATTCTAATCAGCGCTGTGGAACAGAAACTTGGCAGGAACTGCGGTTAAGTGGCTGCCGGATATTGCTTGATCTCACTTGACCTGTAACCGACTGTCTCCGTCACTGGGGCCTTTTCCTACCGACCTGCCAAAGTTAACCTTTTCCCTCCCCAAAAATAGTGCCCCCCCCCCCCCCCCCATACAGAATGCTGCAGTACAGAGGGAGTCCTTGTACATAGAAACATAGAAAATAGGTGCAGGAGTAGGCCATTCAGCCCTTCTAGCATGCACCGCCATTCAATGAGTTCATGGCTGAACATGCACCTCAGTACCCACATGAAACACAAAATTAGCGTGCAGGTACAGCAAGTATCATCATCGTAGGCAGTCCCTTGGAATCGAGGAAGACTTGCTTCCACTCTAACAATGAGTCCTGAGGTGGCTGAACAGTCCAATACAGGTAACCACAGTCCCTGTCACAGGTGGGACAGACAGACGTTGAGGGAAGGGGAGGGTGGGACTGGTTTGCCGCACGCTCCTTCCGCTGCCTGCGCTTGGTTTCTGCACGCTCTCGGCGACGAGACTCGAGGTGCTCAGCGCCCTCCCGGATGCACTCCCTCCACTTAGGGCGGACTGGTCTTTGGGCCCAGGGACTCCCAGGTGTCGGTGGGGATGTTGCACTTTATCAGGGAGGCTTTGAGGGTGGTCCCTGTAACGTTTCCTCTGCCCACCTTTGGCTCGTTTGCCCGTGAAGGAGTTCCGAGTAGAGCGCTTGCTTTGGGAGCCTCGTGTCGGGCAAGTAATTAGGAAAGCAAATGCAATGCTGCCCTTTATTGTAAGTCGGATGGAGTATAAAAGTTAGGGAAGTCCTGCTTTAACTGTTGGTGAGCCCACACCTGGAGTACTGTGTACTGTTTTGGTCTCCTTATTTAAGGAAGGATAAAACTCGCTTTGGAGGCAGTTCAGAGAAGGTTCACTCAGTTGATTCCCGAGATAAAGGGGTTGACTTATGAAGAAAGGTGGAGCAGGTTGAGCTTGTACACATTGCAGTTTAGAAGAATGAGAGGTGATCTTAGCGAAACGTATAAGATTATGAGGGGGCTTGACAGGGTCGATGCAGAGAGGATGTTTCCACTGATGGGGGAGACTAGAACTAGGGGGCATGGTCTTAGAATAAGGGGCCGCCCATTTAAAACTGAGATGAGGAGGAATTTCTCCTCTCAGAGGGTTGTAAATCTGTGGAATTCTCTGCCCCAGAGAGCTGTGGAGGCTGGGACATTGAATATATTTAAGGTGTAGAAAGATAGATTTTTGAACGATAAGGAAGTCGAGGGTTATGGGAAGTGGAGCTGAGTCCGTGATCGGATCAGCCATGATCTTATTGAATGGCGGAGCAGGCTCAAGGGGCCGAATAGCCGACTCCTACTCCTTAAGAACATGACGTAAGAAATTCCTCAGTTTTAAATGGGCGGCCCCTTGTTCTAAGACTCTGTCTCCTAGTTTTAGTTTCCCCCATCAGTGGAACCATCCTCTCTGCATCCACCTTGTCGAGCCCCCTCATTATCTTGTATGTTTCGATAAGATCACCTCTCATTCTTCTGAATTCCAATGTGTATAGGCTCAACCTACTCAACTTATCCTTCATAAATCAACCCCCTCATCTCCGGAATCAACCGAGTGAGCCTTCTCTGAACTGCCTCCAAAGCAAGTATATCCTTTCGCAAATATGGAAACCAAAACTGCACGCAGTACTCCAGGTGTGGCCTCACCAATACCCTGTATAACTGGAGCAAGACTTCCCTGCTTTTATACTCCATCCCCTTTGCAATAAAGGCCAAGATACCATTGGCCTTCCTGATCACTTGCTGTACCTGCATACTAACCTTTTGTGTTTCATGCACAAGTAACCCCAGGTCCCGCTGTACTGCGGCTCTTTGCAATCTTTCTCCATTTAAATTATAATTTGCTTTTCTATTTTTCTGCCAAAGTGGATAACCTCACATTTTCCCACATTATACTCCATCTGCCAAATATTTTGCCCACTCACTTAGCCTGTCTATATCCCTTTGCAGATTTGTGTCCTCCTCACAACTTGCTTTCCCACCCATCTTTGTATTATCAGCAAACTTGGCTACATTACACTCAGTCCCTTCATCCAATCATTAATATATATTGTAAATAGTTGAGGCCCCAGCACTGATCCCTGCGGCACCCCACTAGTTACTGATTGCCAACCGGAAAATGACCCATTTATCCCGACTCTCTGTTTTCTGTTAGAACAGATAGAGGATTGGCTAACTAATATTACCCCCAACCCCATGAACTTTTATCTTGTGCAGTAACCTTTTATGTGGCACCTTGTCAAATGCCTTCTGGAAATCCAAACACACCACCTCTTGCGATGTGTTCTGTCGCTCATGACGTCTTCCTGGCATGTCTTCCCTGTTCTAAATAAATTATTTCCCCGACAGCAACCAGAAGTTGTATTTATACAGTGCCTTGAAATGTATTAAAAAAAACCCAAGGCACTTTGCTGGAGTGTAAATCACTCAAAATCATCCTGAGCCACTTAAGGAGATTTTTACATTTTTTTTATTAATCATTCACAGTTTGTGGGCACTGCTGGGAAATCCATCCCAAATTGCCTTGTTCAAGAAAGGAGGGAGAGAGAACCGGGAGCGACAGGCCAGTTAGCCTGACATCAGTCGTCGGGAAAATGCTGGAATCCATTATTGAGGAAATGGTGTCAGGGCACATGAATAATCTTAACCTGATTTAGGCAGAGTCAATCATCATCATAGGTGGTCTCTCAAAGCGAGGATGACTTGTTTCCATGCCAAAAAGGGATGAGTTCAATCAGTTTACGGGTGTTTCAATGAAGGACCTAATATTCCGGATCCCGAACTACATCCTGAAGGGTGGAAGATGCCTGTGGGTGGATTGTTTTAACGTGGGGTGACCGTTGCACACCAGCCACCACACGGGGCTTGACAGAGCGAGGTCTTGGTCCAGGGGCAAGGGTTAACCAGGACGACTGGAGACCAGCTCTGCTGCACGGACCCAGTGCACGCACATATCGCACAGTGTGGGCTGGTCCGTGCTGCCCCTGGGCCCTCGGCTCTTCTGGGCCCCAGTCACATCCCTCTACGAACTCTCGCCGCTCCTTCGCCCCTCCTGCTGTGCCTGCCTGCGCCATCGCCCCTCCTGCAGTGGTATGTGGCTGCACGCTACTCCTTCCAATGGCCCCGGCCTGCTGATGGTCTTGCAGGCCGGGACCACGCGTTGGTAGTAAGGCTCCTGTGAAGCGCCGTGGGACGTTTTACTCCGTTAAAGGTGCAGGTTTTGTTGTTGCATTTATATAGCACCTTTCATAGAAACATAGAAAATAGTTTCAGGAGTAGGCCATTCGGCCCTTCGAGCCTGCACCACCATTCAATATGATCATGGCTGATCATTCCCTCAGTATCCCATTCCTGCTTTCTCTCCATACCCCCTGATCCCTTTAGCCGTAAGGGCCACATCTAATTCCCTTTTGAATATATCCAGTGAACTGGCCTCAACAACTTTCTGTGGTAGAAAATTTCACAGGTTCACAATTCTCTGGGTGAAGAAGTTTCTCCTCATCTCGGTCCTAAATGGCTTACCCCTTATCCTTAGACTGTGACCCCTGGTTCTGGACTTCCCCAACATCGGGAACATCCTTCCTGCATCTAACCTGTCCAGTCCCGTCAGAATTTTATATGTTTCTATGAGATCCCCTCTCATCCTTCTAAACTCCAGTGAATATAAGCCTAGTCGGTCCAGTCTCTCCTCATATGTCAGTCCTGCCACCCGGGAATCAGTCTGGTGAGCCTTCACTGCACTCCCTCAATAGCAAGAATGTCCTTCCTCAGAACCACCGGACGTCCCAAAGCGCTTTACAGCCAATGAAGTACTTTTTTGGAAATGGTTTTATGAAAGGGAAATCGTGTTTGACATTCATTAGAGGCTTTTGAGGACGTAACTAGCAGAGTAGATAAAGGGGAACCAGTGGATGGAGTATATTTGGATTTCCAAAAGGCATTCGATAAGGTGCCACATAAAAGGATATTACACAAGATAAGGGGTCTTGAGATTTGATCGAGATGTTCAAAATCACGAGGGGTCTGCAAATGGTAGATCTAGAGAAACTGTTCCCATTGGGGGAGGGGTCGGGAACCAAAGGCGACACGTTGGAAAACTTGTTTTCCGCAGCGAGTGGTGAGGATCTGGAATGCGCTGCCCGAGAGGGTGGTGGAGGCAGACTCGATCGTGGCTTTCAAAAGGGAGCTGGAGGATAAAGATTTGCCGGGCTACGGGGAAAGGGCGAGGGAGTGGGGCTGGCTGAGGTGCTCCTGCAGAGCGCCGGCACGGGCTCGATGGGCCGAATGGGATCCTCCTGTGCGGTAACCATTCTCTGATTCTATGATTTCAGAGGGCAGTTAAGAGTCAACCACATGAATGTGGGATCTGGAGTCGCATATCGGCCAGACAGGATAAAGGCCGGCAGATTTCCTTCCCCAAAGGACATCCGTGAACCAGATGGGTTTTTACAACTATCTGGTAGTTTCATTGCCAGCATTTCTAACACTAACTTTTTATTCCCGATTTATTAAAAACTGAATTTAAATTCCCCCCCGCTGTGGGATTTGAACTTGTGTCTCTGGATTATTAGTCCAGGGCCCTTGAGTTTCTAGCCTGGTAACATAACCACGATGCTACTGTTGCCGTGAGCAAATGAGCAAAAGTTTAGTCAGAGGTAGGTTTTAGAGAGCGTTTCAAAGGAGGAGGCGGAGAGGTTTAGGGAGGGAGTTCCAGAGCTTGGGGCCCAGGCAGCTGAAGGCACGGCCACCGATGGTGGAGCGATGGAAATTGAGGGGGGTGGGGGGGAATACTCAAGATTGGCAACCAGTAACTAGCAGGGATCAGTGCTGGGACCCCAGCTATTTACAATCTATATTAACGACTTGGAAGAAGGGACTGAGTGTAACGTAGCCAAGCTTGCTGACGATACAAAAATGGGAGGAAAAGCAATGTGTGAGGAGGACACAAAAAATCTGCAAAAGGACATAGACAGGCTAAGTGAGTGGGCAAAAATTTGTCAGATGGAGTATAATGTTGGAAAGTGTGAGGTCATGCACTTTGGCAGAAAAAAAATCAAAGAGCAAGTTACTATTTAAATGGAGAAAGATTGCAAAGTGCCGCAGTACAGCGGGACCTGGGGGTTACTGGTGTATGAAACACAAAAGGATAGTATGCAGGTACAGCAAGTGATCAGGAAGGCCAATGGAATCTTGGCCTTTATTGCAAAGGGGATGGAGTATAAAAGCAGGGAAGTCTTGCTACAGTTATACAGGGTATTGGTGAGGCCACACCTGGAGTACTGCGTGCAGTTTTGGTCTCCGTATTTACGAAAGGATATACTTGCTTTGGAGGCAGTTCAGAGAAGGTTCACTCGGTTGATTCTGGAGATGAGGGGGTTGACTTATGAGGAAAGGCCTCTACTCATTGGAATTCAGAAGAATGAGAGGTGATCTTATCGAAACGTATAAGATTATGAGGGGGCTTGACAAAGTGGATGCAGAGAGGATGTTTCCACTGATGGGGGAGACTAGAACTAGGGGGCATGGTCTTAGAATAAGGGGCCGCCCATTTAAAACTGAGATGAGGAGGAATTTCTTCTCTGAGGGTTGTAAATCTGTGGAATTCTCTGCCTCAGAGAGCTGTGGAGGCTGGGTCATTGAATATATTTAAGACACAAATAGACAGTTTCTTAAATGATAAGGGAATAAGGGGGTTATGGGGAGCGGGCGGGGAAGTGGAGCTGAGTCCATGATCGGATCAGCCATGATCGTATTAAATGGCGGAGCAGGTTTGAGGGGCCGAATGGCCGACTCCTGCTCCTATTATGTTCTTATGTATGTCAGAATTGGAGGAGTGCAGAGATCTGAGTTTTAGTGCTGAGGAAAGATTGGATAGGCTGGGGTTGTTTTCTGTGGAACAGAGGAGGCTGAGGAGAGACCTGATTGAGGTGTATAAAATGATGAGGGGCCTGGATAGAGTGGATAGGAAGGACCTGTTTCCCTTGGCAGAGGGGTCAACAACCAGGGGGCATAGATTTAAAGTAATTGGGGGGAGGTTTAGAGGGGATTTGAGGGGAAATGTCTTCACCCAGAGGGTGGTGGGGGTCTGGGGCGGAACTCACTGCCTGAAAGGGTGGTAGAGGCAGAAACCCTCACCACATTTGGACGTGCACTTGAAGTGCCGTAACCTACAGGGCTACGGACCGAGAGCTGGAAAGTGGGATTGGGCTGGGTAGCTCTTGGTCGGCCGGCACGGACACGATGGGCCGAAATGGCCTCCTTCCGTGCTGTAAACTTCTATGATTCCATGAGTTGTCGTGGCTGGAGGAAGTTACCGAGCTAGTCAGGGATGTAGGGGAGGGATTTGAACACGAGGAAGGTGAGTTTTAAAATTGGCAAATGCATGGCAGATGCATTATAATGTGGATAAATGTGAAGTTATCCATTTTGGTGGCAAAAACGGAGGCAGATTATTATCTGAATGGTGACAGATCAGGAAAAGGGGAGGTGCAACGAGACCTGGGTGTCATGGTGCATCAGTCATTGAAAGTTGGCATGCAGGTACAGCAGGTAGTAAAGAAAGCAAATACCATGTTGGCCTTCATAGCGAGGGGATTTGAGTATAGGAGCAGGGAGGTCTTACTGCAGTTGTACAGGGCCTTGGTGAGGCCTCACCTGGAATATTGTGTTCAGTTTTGGTCTCCTAATCTGAGGAAGGACATTCTTGCTATTGAGGGAGTGCAGCGAAGGTTCACCAGACTGATTCCCGGGATGGCAGGACTGACATATGAAGAAAGACTGGATCGACTAGGCTTATATTCATTGGAATTTAGAAGAATGAGAGGGGATCTCATAGAAACATATAAAATTCTGACGGGACTGGACAGGTTAGATGCAGGAAGAATGTTCCCGATGTTGGGGAAGTCCAGAACCAGGGCTCACAGTCTAAGGGGTAAGCCATTTAGGACCGAGATGAGGAGAAACTTCTTCACTCAGAGAATTGTGAACCTGTGAAATTCTCTACCACAGAAAGTTGTTGAGGCCAGTTCGTTGGATATATTCAAAAGGGAGTTAGATGTGGCCCTTACGGCTGAAGGGATCAAGGGATCAAGGGGTATGGAGGGAAAGCAGGAATGGGGTACTGAAGTTGCATGATCAGCCATGATCATATTGAATGGTGGTGCAGGCTCAAAGGGCTGAATGGCCTACTCCTGCACCTATTTTCTATGTTTCTATCTATTTATTTTCTGTGTCGTGATGCTCATGACCTGACACAGGAGATAGACGTTAGCAGAGAGCGACAGGAGGCATGTTGGAGAGAAGAGGCATTCACTCTGATTATAAATGGGGATGAAATTAGCTCATGGGAAATCGTTTTTGGAAGAGGCCAAAAGTTGGTAGAAGTTACAAAATGGAAACCATGTCCTACCTGTTGGTATTTACCCTCCATTAGTGAACTTAGGGCATCAGGGAGCGCTCCCCTGCATTTCTTCGAAATAGTGGCCAAGGGATCTTTTACATACATTCGAGAGGGCAGGTGAGTCTTCAGTTTAACGTCTCATCCAAAAGACGCCCCCTCCGACAGTGCGGCGCTCCCTCGGTACTGCCCCTCCGACAGTGCGGCGCTCCCTAGGTACTGCCCCTCCGACGGTGCGGCGCTCCCTCAGTACCGCCCCTCCGACAGTGCGGCGCTCCCTAGGTACTGCCCCTCCGACAGTGCGGCGCTCCCTCAGTACCGCCCCTCCGACAGTGCGGCGCTCCCTCAGTACTGCCCCTCCGACAGTGCGGCACTCCCTCAGTACTGCCCCTCCGACGGTGCGGCGCTCCCTCAGTATTGCCCCTCCGACAGTGCGGCGCTCCCTCAGTGCTGCCCCTCCGACAGTGCGGCGCTCCCTCGGCACCGCCCCTCCGACAGCGCGCCGCTCCCTCAGTACTGCCCCTCCGACAGTGCGGCGCTCCCTCAGTGCCGCCCCTCCGACAGTGCGGCGCTCCCTCAGTACCGCCCCTCCGACAGCGCGGCGCTCCCTCAGTGCTGCCCCTCCGACAGCGCGGCGCTCCCTCGGCACCGCCCCTCCGAAAGCGCGCCGCTCCCAAGGCTGTGGCTGTTAGAGAGACCGTGGAGTGCAGTTCACAGCCACATGGCTGCCTTCGGTACAAATAGCTGCCTAGCAGGCTCGAGTCACACTGCCGGAACCACAAGGGAGTTGTGCACCAACATGCAAACGCACACACTCCCTGGAAGATACATTTTAAATGTTTTCAATGTGTGTGGGCTCTTTTGTCATCACAGAATCTCTCAGCACAGGACGATCCCACTGGGCCCATCGTTGCCCGTGCTGTGCCGGCTCTGTGACAGAGCGACCCAATCAGTCCCACTCTCCCCCCCCCTGCCCTTTCCCCCCACAGCCCTGTGAATTTTTCCCCTTCCAGTGTTTACTCAATTCCCTTTTTGGAAAGGTACGATTTGAATCTGCTCCCACCGTCCTGAGGAGGAATGTCTTCTGAGGGTTGTAAATCTGTGGAATTCTCTGCCCCAGAGAGCTGTGGAGGCTGGGACATTGAATATATTTAAGGTGGAGATAGACAGATTTTTGAGCGATAAGGGAGTGAAGGGTTATGGGGAGCGGGCGGGGAAGTGGAGCTGAGTCCATGATCGGATCAGCCATGATGGTATTAAATGGCGGAGCAGGCTCGAGGGGCCGAATGGCCGACTCCTCCTATTTCTTATGTTGGGCACTGCGTTCCAGATCACAATAACTCGGAGGTGCCATCGTTGCCTTGAGTGACCTGTCTACTGGAAGCTGTTGGCTTGAGATCCGTATTATTTTTTTTATTCGTTCCTGGGATGTGAGCATCGCTGACAAGGCCGGCATTTATTGCCCATCCCTAATTGCCCCTTGAGAAGGTGGTGGTGAGCCGCCTTCTTGAACCGCTGCAGTCCGTGTGGTGAAGGTGCTCCCACAGTGCTGTTAGGGAGGGAGTTCCAGGATTGTGACCCAGCGACGATGAAGGAACGGCCGATATATTCCCAAGTCGGGATGGTGTGTGACTGGTGGTGTTCCCATGCGCCTGCTGCCCTTGTCCCTCGAGGCGGGTAGAGGTGGCGGGTTTGGGAGGTGCTGTCGAAGAAACCTTGGCGAGTTGCCGCGGTGCATCTTGTAGACGGTGCACACTGCAGCCACGGTGCGCCGGTGGTGGAGGGAGTGAGTGTTGGAGGTGGTGGAGGGAGTGAGTGTTGGAGGTGGTGGAGGGAGTGAGTGTTGAAGGTGGTGGAGGGAGTGAGTGTTGGAGGTGGTGGAGGGAGTGAGTGTTGGAGGTGGTGGAGGGAGTGAGTGTTGAAGGTGGTGGAGGGAGTGAGTGTTGGAGGTGGTGGAGGGAGTGAGTGTTGAAGGTGGTGGAGGGAGTGAGTGTTGGAGGTGGTGGAGGGAGTGAGTGTTGGAGGTGGTGGAGGGAGTGAGTGTTGAAGGTGGTGGAGGGAGTGAGTGTTGGAGGTGGTGGAGGGAGTGAGTGTTGAAGGTGGTGGAGTGAGTGTTGGAGGTGGTGGAGGGAGTGAGTGTTGAAGGTGGTGGAGGGAGTGAGTGTTGGAGGGGGTGGAGGGAGTGAGTGTTGGAGGGGGTGGAGGGAGTGAGTGTTGGAGGGGGTGGAGGGAGTGAGTGTTGGAGGGGGTGGAGGGAGTGAGTGTTGGAGGTGGTGGAGGGAGTGAGTGTTGGAGGTGGTGGAGGGAGTGAGTGTTGGAGGTGGTGGGGAGCGTGGCCCATCGAGCGGCCTGCTTTGTCCTGGATGGTGTCGAGCTTCTCGAGTGTTTGTTGGAGCTGCAACTCATCCAGGCAAGTGGGGAGTGTTCCCTCACACTCCTGACTTGTGTCTTGTCGATGGTGGAAAGGCTTTGGGGAGTCAGGAGGTGAGACACTGGTCGCAGAATACCCAGCCTCTGACCCACTCTTGTGGCCACAGTATTTATGTGGCTGGTCCAGTATAAAATGGGGGTAAATACGGCTATGTTTGGCAGGTCATCCCCTCCAGGGTTCACAGTACAACTTTAAAGCTCTCATAAACAACCTCAAGACTTAAATTCTGATTTAGTTTTTTGTACTCCGTGCTAAGCTTGGATCTTGGGCGGCAGCCAAAATTGCTTCATAACTGTGTCTGTGGGCGGGGGGGGCGGAACAGCCTGTAATCTGGCACTGGTTTGTCACACGTAGTCAAACATTTTGTCCGTATCGTATCGCACCGCACGCGCTCTCCTCTCTGTCCCTTTGTGGACCGGGGTTGGGGCAATCGGATCTGTTGCCTTTTACGTCAATATCTCTTCGGTAAACATGTCATCTTGGCTCTGTGTGAAGTGTTGTACAACTCTTGCCTTTTGTTAACTGCGTGTGGACTGCAAACCAAATCCTGGGTTGTTCCTGCCCCCACTGCAGCCACTGCCCGTGTCCCCCCTCAATTATCTACATTGCTCAGAGTGTCTGCATTCAGATATTGGGAGTGTGTGTGTGTGTGTGTGTGTGTGTGTGTGTGTGTGTGTGTGTGTGTGGGGGAGGGAGTGTGTGTGGGGGAGGGAGTGTGTGTGGGGGAGGGAGTGTGTGTGGGGGAGGGAGTGTGTGTGGGGGAGGGAGTGTGTGTGGGGGAGGGAGTGTGTGTGGGGGAGGGAGTGTGTGTGGGGGAGGGAGTGTGTGTGGGGGAGGGAGTGTGTGTGGGGGAGGGAGTGTGTGTGGGGGAGGGAGTGTGTGTGGGGGAGGGAGTGTGTGTGGGGGAGGGAGTGTGTGTGGGGGAGGGAGTGTGTGTGGGGGAGGGAGTGTGTGTGGGGGAGGGAGTGTGTGTGGGGGAGGGAGTGTGTGTGGGGGAGGGAGTGTGTGTGGGGGAGGGAGTGTGTGTGGGGGAGGGAGTGTGTGTGGGGGAGGGAGTGTGTGTGGGGGAGGGAGTGTGTGTGGGGGAGGGAGTGTGTGTGGGGGAGGGAGTGTGTGTGGGGGAGGGAGTGTGTGTGGGAGGGAGGGAGTGTGTGTGGGAGGGAGGGAGTGTGTGTGGGAGGGAGGGAGGGAGTGTGGGAGGGAGGGAGTGTGGGAGGGAGGGAGTGTGGGAGGGAGGGAGTGTGGGAGGGAGGGAGTGTGGGAGGGAGGGAGTGTGGGAGGGAGGGAGTGTGGGAGGGAGGGAGTGTGGGAGGGAGGGAGTGTGTGTGTGTGTGAGTGGTGCACGTTGGAAATGCTGTGTGCCCTCCCAGTCACCCCAAGGCCCCCAATGGATTTGGAAGGCAAGAAAAAAATCGTGATTTATGATTTCTCTGACAGAACGGAACTGGTTAGCTGCGATGTGCTTGAGAACGAAGGTCATCGCACGGCCCCATCACATTGCTGTTGACCATCAGATGAGAGCTTGGCTTATTTATTTTGGCCATGCAGGAGGGAAAAAGCTAATTGTTACCATACTGGATCACATTGAATTCCACAGTATATACAGCCAAGAAACAGGCCATTGGGCTCACCACTCCGTGCCGGGGTTAAACTCCACGCAAACCCCCCCGCCCATCTCACCCCATCACCAATCTCACCCCATCACCATATCCCTCTATTCCTTTCTCCCTCAGCTTCCCCTTAAATACATCGATACTATTCACCTCAACCCCTCCCTGTGGCAGCGAGTCCCACATTCTCACCCCGCTCTGGGTAAAGAAGTTTCTCCTGAATTCCCCATTGGATTTATTAGTGACTGTCTTATATTGATGGCCCCGAGTTCTGGTCTCCTCCACAAGTGAGAACATCTTCTCTACGTCTACCCTATCGAACCCTTTCATAATACTGAAGACCTCTATTAGGTCACCACACTGTCGGAGGGTCAGTACTGAGGGAGTGTCGGAGGGGCGGTACTGAGGGAGCGCCGCACTGTCGGAGGGGCGGTACTGAGGGAGCGCCGCACTGTCGGAGGGGCGGTACTGAGGGAGTGCCGCACTGTCGGAGGGGCGGTACTGAGGGAGTGCCGCACTGTCGGAGGGGCAGTACTGAGGGAGCGCCGCAGTGTCGGAGGGGCGGTACTGAGGGAGCGCCGCACTCTCGGAGGGGCAGTACTGAGGGAGCGCCGCACTCTCGGAGGGGCAGTTCTGAGGGAGCGCCGCAGTGTCGGAGGGGCAGTACTGAGGGAGCGCCGCAGTGTCGGAGGGGCAGTACTGAGGGAGTGTCAGAGGGGCGGTACTGAGGGAGCGCCGCACTCTCGGAGGGGCAGTACTGAGGGAGCACCGCACTCTCGGAGGGGCAGTACTGAGGGAGCGCCGCACTGTCGGAGGGGCGGTACTGAGGGAGTGCCGCACTGTCGGAGGGGCGGTACTGAGGGAGTGCCGCACTCTCGGAGGGGCAGTACTGAGGGAGCGCCGCAGTGTCGGAGGGGCAGTACTGAGGGAGTGCTGCACTCTCGGAGGGGCAGTACTGAGGGAGCGCCGCACTCTCGGAGGGGCAGTACTGAGGGAGCGCCGCACTCTCGGAGGGGCAGTACTGAGGGAGCGCCGCACTCTCGGAGGGGCAGTACTGAGGGAGCGCCGCACTCTCGGAGGGGCAGTACTGAGGGAGCGCCGCAGTGTCGGAGGGGCAGTACTGAGGGAGCGCCGCAGTGTCGGAGGGGCAGTACTGAGGGAGTGTCAGAGGGGCGGTACTGAAGGAGCGCCGCACTCTCGGAGGGGCAGTACTGAGGGAGCACCGCACTCTCGGAGGGGCAGTACTGAGGGAGCACCGCACTCTCGGAGGGGCAGTACTGAGGGAGCACCGCACTCTCGGAGGGGCAGTACTGAGGGAGCGCCGCAGTGTCGGAGGGGCAGTACTGAGGGAGCACCGCACTCTCGGAGGGGCCGTCTTTCGGATGAGACGTTAAACCAAGGCCCCGTCTGCCCTCTCGGGTGGATGTAAAAGATCCCATGATACTATTTGGAAGAAGAGCAGGGGGAGTTCTCCCCGGTGTCCTGGGGCCAATATTTATCCCTCGACCAACATCACTAAAACAGATGATCTGGGTCATTATCACATTGCTGTGTGTGGGAGCTTGCTGTGCGCTAATTGGCGTTTCCCACATTACAACAGTGACTGCACTTCAAAAGCATTTCAATGACTGGAGCGCTTTGGGAGTTCGAGGTTTATTTCAGGCAGCACATTCCAGATCACAACTTGCTGCCTTTATAAAATAATTTCACCTCCCCCATGGGTTCTTTTGGATGTTACTGTAAATTCTGTGAGCTATGCCTACCGACCTGCCTACCGAGGAAAGATAGAGTTGTATTTCTGTACCGCATTTCACTACCTCAGGATGTTCAAAGCGCTTTACAGTCAATGAAGTACTTTTTGAATTGTGGCCACTGTTGTAATGTGGGAAACGCGGCAGCTCAATTTGTGCACAGCAAGTTCCCCCACACAGCAATGTGATAATGACCCAAATCATCTGTTTGTGATGTTGTTTGAGGGATAAATATTGGCCCCAGGACACCGGGGTTAGCTGCTTTGAAGTACCGTCATGGGATCTATTACATCCACCTAAGGGGGCAGACGATGCCTTTGTTCAACGCCTCTTCCAAAAGACGGCCCCTCCGACAGCGCAGTGCGGCGCTCCCTCAGCACCGCCCCTCCGACAGCGCAGTGCGGCGCTCCCTCAGTACTGCCCCTCCGACAGTGCGGCGCTCCCTCAGCACCGCCCCTCCGACAGCGCAGTGCGGCGCTCCCTCAGTACTGCCCCTCCGACAGTGCGGCACTCCCTCAGTACTGCCCCTCCGACAGTGCGGCGCTCCCTCAGCACCGCCCCTCCGACAGCGCAGTGCGGCGCTCCCTCAGTACTGCCCCTCCGACAGTGCGGCTCTCCCTCAGTACTGCCCCTCCGACAGTGCGGCGCTCCCTCAGTACTGCCCCTCCGACAGTGCGGTACTCCCTCAGTACTGCCCCTCCGACAGTGCGGCACTCTCTCAGTACTGCCCCTCCGACAGTGCGGCGCTCCCTCAGTACTGCCCCTCTGACAGTGCGGCGCTCCCTCAGCACTGCCCCTCCGACAGTGCGGCGCTCCCTCAGCACTGCCCCTCCGACAGTGCGGCGCTCCCTCAGCACCGCCCCTCCGACAGTGCGGCGCTCCCTCAGCACCGCCCCTCCGACAGTGCGGCGCTCCCTCAGCACTGCACTGGGAGTGTCAGCCTGGATTTGGTGCTCAAATCTCTGGAGACGGGCGTTGAACTTAAACCGTTGAGAGTTGGAGGCGAGAGAGAAAGTGCTCCCCGCTGGGCAACGCCTGATATGGGCGGAAGCAGTTTCTCCTGATTTATTCTTACCATTTCGAACACTCAATATGTTGGCCATATGGCCCTGGACTCTGATCTGTGTAGTGTAACTGCGCTTGGATCTCACAGCAGGGGTTTGCAGGCGCATCGAGCCAAACGCAGTATTTCATCAGGTATTTTTCCTAAAATTCCACTCGTCTTCAGTTTTACGGAAAAAAAAGTGTTTGCAGATGACCCAAGTGTTGCAGCCAAGTGCTGTACCACACATGGTACCGTCAGCACAATGAAGTTACTGTTCCGCTGAGTACACTTGGGATTGTGTCAATGAGCAACTATTGCCACAATTTTGGCAGCAGGAAAACATGTTTCATTGTCCCGTCGTCAGTTTTAATGATCCCCGTCCTGCGGCAGAAGCATGGGGGAGGGGGGGGGGGGGAGATATGATCACGGCTCGTGTATAAGTTTTAGATTTAATTTTGAGATTTCCTCGCTGCCGCCGCTCGCGTCGACCTGAAGCTTTGGGAAACAGAATGCCTGTTGACACAGTGCGTGTCGGCTGCCGATTGCTCAAATTGCCGGAGATGTACCACCAGTGCTGCCTCCGCAAGATCCTGCAAATCCCCTGGGTGGACAGACGCACCAACGTTAGCGTCCTCGACCAGGCCAACATCCCCAGCATCGAAGCACTGACCACACTCGACCAGCTCCGCTGGGCAGGGCCACATTGTTCACATGCCCCAGACACGAGACTCCCCAAAGCAAGCGCTCTACTCGGAACTCCTTCACTGGCAAACGAGCCAAAGGTGGGCAAAGGAAACGTTACAAGGGACCACCCTCAAAGCCTCCCTGATAAAGTGCAACATCCCCACTGACACCTGGGAGTCCCTGGCCCAAAGACCAGTCCGCCCTAAGTGGAGGGAGTGCATCCGGGAGGGCGCTGAGCACCTCGAGTCTCGTCGCCGAGAGCGTGCAGAAACCAAGCGCAGGCAGCGGAAGGAGCGTGCGGCAAACCAGTCCCACCCTCCCCTTCCCTCAACGTCTATCTGTCCCACCTGTGACAGGGACTGTGGTTCCCGTATTGGACTGTTCAGTCACCTGAGAACTCGTGTTTAGAGTGGAAGCAAGTCTTCCTCGATTCCGAGGGACTGCCTATGATGATTACAGCAATGCTTTCAGCCAAGACAGTCTGTAAACAGCGCGCTACAGCAAACAGTCTACAGTGTCTACTTGAAAAAATTTCCACGAACTACATCAAACTACATCGAATATGCCGCACTGAAGCAGCCCCTTCGGCCCCACCGCTCCGTGCCGGTGTTAAATTCCACACCAGCCCCCTCCCACCCCTCTCCATCTCATCCCATCACCATATCCCTCTATTCCTTTCCCCCTCATGTCTTTATCCAGCTTCCCCGTAAACACATCAATACTATTCGCCTCAACCCCTCCCTGTGGCAGCGAGTCCCACATTCTCACCCCGCTCTCTGGGTAAAGAAGTTTCTCCTGAATTCCCCATTGGGTTTATTAGTGACTGTCTGATATTGATGGACCCTAGTTCTGGTCTCCCCCACAAGGGGAAACACTCTCCCTGTATCCCTTTATCATTTTAAAGGCCTCGATTAGTGACCCCTCAGCCTTCTCTCTCCGAGAGAAAAGAGACCCAGCCTGTTCAGTTTAACATAGGAACAGGAGGAGGTCGTTCAGCCCCTCGAGCCTGTTACATTAGGAACAGGAGGAGGCCGTTCAGCCCCTCGAGCCTGTTACATTAGGAACAGGAGGAGGCCGTTCAGCCCCTCGAGCCTGTTACATTAGGAACAGGAGGAGGCCATTCAGCCCCTCGAGCCTGTTACATTAGGAACAGGAGGAGGCCGTTCAGCCCCTCGAGCCTGTTACATTAGGAACAGGAGGAGGCCATTCAGCCCCTTGAGCCTGTTACATTAGGAACAGGAGGAGGCCGTTCAGCCCCTCGAGCCTGTTACATTAGGAACAGGAGTCGGCCATTCAGCCCCTCGAGCCTGTTACACCATTCAATGAGATCGTGGCTGACCTGTGACCTAACCCCATATACCTGCCTTTGCCCCATATCCCTTAATACCCTTTGGTTAACAGAAATCTATCAATCTCGGATTTAAAATTAACAATTGGCCCCCAGCATCAATTCCCGTTTGCGGAAGAGAGTCCCAAACCTCTCCCACCCTTTGTGTGTAGAAATGTTTCCCAACTTCACTCCTGAAAGGTCTGGCTCTAATTTTCAGACTCTGCCCCTAGTCCCAGACTCCCCAACCAGCGGGAACAGTTTCTCTCTCTCTACCCTCTCTGTTCCCCGAAATATCCTGAAAACTTCCATCAGATCTCCCCCTTAACCTTCTAAATCCCGGGGAACACAACCCCAGTTTGTGTAATTTCCCCTCGTAATTTAACCCTTGGAGTGTGGGTAACATTCTGGTAAACCCACACTGCACTCTCTCCGAGCCCAATATACCCTCCCTCAGGTGTGGGCCCAGAACTGCTCACAGTGCTCCAGGTGTGGTCTAACCAGGGCTTTGTACAGTGCAGCATAACCTCTCCCCCTTGCATTCTCATCCCCCTTGTATTCTCATCCCCTGGATATAAAGGCCAGCGTCCCATTAGCCTTCCTGATTATTTTCTGTTCCTGTCCGTGACATTTTAATGATCAATATACCTGGACCCACCAAGTATCTTTGGACTTCCACTGTTTCTAGCCTGACGGGACTGGACAGGTTAGAGGCAGGAAGAATGTTCCCGATGTTGGGGAAGTCCAGAACCAGGGGTCACAGTCCAAGGATAAGGGGTAAGCCATTTAGGACCGAGATGAGGAGAAACTTCTTCACCCAGAGAATTGTGAACCTGTGGAATTCTCTACCACAGAAAGTTGTTGAGGCCAATTCGTTGGGTATATTCAAAAGGGAGTTAGATGTGGCCCTTACGGCTAAAGGGATCAGGGGGTATGCAGAGAAAGCAGGAATGGGGTACTGAAGTTGCATGATCAGCCATGATCTTATTGAATGGTGGTGCAGGCTCGAAGGGTCGAATGGACTGCTCCTGCACCTATTTTCTATGTTTCTACCCTGTCAAGCCCCATCAGAATTTTGTATGTTACAAGACAAAAGACAAAGATTTGACACCGAAGAAATTAGGAACAGGTGACCAAAAGCTTGGTCAAAGAGGGAGATTTTAAGGAGCGTCTTGAAGGAGGAGAGAGAGGCGGAGAGGTTTAGGGAGGGAGTTCCAGAGCTTGGGGCCCAGGCAACAGAAGGCACAGCCACCGATGGTGAAGCGATTTAAAATCTAGAATATTTCATTTATATAGTGCCTTTCATGACCTCAAGCCGTCCTAAAACGCTTTGCAGCCAATGAATACTTTGTTGAAGTGTGGGCACTGTTGTAATGCAGGAAACGTGGCAGCCAATTTCCGCACAGCAAGCTCCCACAAGCAGCGATGTGATATAAGACGCAGATAATCGGATGTTGGTTGAGGGATAAATAGTGGCCGCAGGAACTCCCCTGCGGAGGGGATTGTTTATGTCCTCCGCTTAATGTCTTACGTGAAGGGCAGCCCCTCCGACAGTGCGGCGCTCCCTCAGCACTGCCCCTCCGACAGTGCGGCGCTCCCTCAGCACTGCCCCTCCGACAGTGCGGAGCTCCCTCAGCACCGCCCCTCCGACAGTGCGGCGCTCCCTCAGTACTGCCCCCTTTGAAGTGCCGTCACTGTTGTAAAGCAGAGATTAATGTTTTCTGGCACGAACTGTCCGTGTGTGCCTGCTTTGCTGGGTGACGATTCGGATGCTAACCTGTTCTAACCTTCTCTCCCTCAGAGGGTGCAACAAATTGTACGAAGGCTGGTTGCAAACACCGGTGTGCTGTCACAAACAACGGGATCGCTTGTTACTGCAACAACTCTTATGCTCTGACCGAGGATGGCAAAACTTGCAAAGGTTCGTTGTGCAGATCAGTTCGGCAGGATGTCCAACACGGTGATGTCTTGTATTTGTTTTGTGGGTTCTTTGTGTAAGAATTCAAAGCAACACATTGCTTTTAAGGACTAGTTGGTTTATTAGCAAAGGTTTAACAATCACACTATACATTACCGGTTCATCCACCAGGCTCACAACCACCTGCCCCATCGTGGATCCCCCGAACCCAACTGTTTGGGGTTTTATTGAGTCTTGTGAAGATCACGTGACAGGCTAAGCCACTTCCAACTCAACAGCTCTACAACTATTTTCGTAAAAATATAAATCAAGTGTCCCTTGACTAAAGGGGCACTAAAACTGACAAATTCATCAAATTATGCTCACAGGGTTGTAGAGCTGTTGACATTATTTGAAGGGGCTGCTCCTTCAATCCCACACTCCTGATCTTTGGGCACCCTGTGCGGAGGGGAGCGGGCAGGTCGGAAGGTCTCCTCGTAGGACTGCTCCTGGGCCTGGCCAAGGGGGCCATCAGCCGGTCCGGGCGGTCGAGGGGGTCGTTCAGCCCCGACTGCCAGAAAATGAAATCAAATTAAAATTCGGTTGCCGGGGGTGATGATGCACTCCAGTCCCTCCGGCGCCCACCTCTCGCGGAAGGCCGCGAGCGTACCGGTGGACACCGCGTGCTCCATCTCCAGGGACACCCTGGCTCGGATGTAACCGGGCAAGAGAGGTAGGTAGTCGGGCTAATTCGATCCCACTAATTGCCCCTTGAGAAGGAGGTGGTGAGCCTCCTTCTTGAACCGCTGCAGTCCGTGTGGTGAAGGTGATCCCACAGTGCTGTTAGGGAGGGAGTTCCAGGATTGTGACCCGGCGACGATGAAGGAACGGCCGATATATTTCCAAGGGGGTACGGTACCATAGTGGTTATGTTACTGGACTAGTATTCCAGAGGCCTAGACTATGAAAACATAAGAAATAGGAGTCGGCCATTCGGCCCCTCGAGCCTGCTCCACCATTTAATACGACCATGGCTGATCCGATCATGGACTCAGCTCCACTTCCCCGCCCACTCCCCATAACCCTTCACTCCCTATCGCTCAAAAATCTGTCTATCTCTGCCTTAAATATATTCAATGTCCCAGCCTCCACAGCTCTCTGGGGCAGAGAATTCCACAGATTTACAACCCTCAGACAAGAAATTCCTCCTCATCCCAGTTTTAAATGGGCGATCCCTTATTCTAAGACCATGCCCCCTAGTTCTAGTCTCCCCCATCAGTGGAAACATCCTCTCTGCATCCACCTTGTCAAGCCCCCTCATAATCTTATGTTTCAATAAGATCACCTCTCTTCTGAATTCCAATGAGTAGAGGCCCAACCTCCTCAACCTTTCCTCATAAGTCAGCCCCCTCATCTCCGGAATCAACCGAGTGAACCTTCTCTGAACAGCCTCCAAAGCAAGTATATCCTTTCGTAAATACGGAAACCAAAACTGCACGCAGTACTCCAGGTGTGGCCTCACCAATACCCTGGACAGTTGTAGCAAGACTTCCCTGCTTTTATACTCCATCCCCTTTGCAATAAAGGCCAAGATACCATTGGCCTTCCTGATCACTTGCTGTACCTGCATACTATCCTTTTGTGTTTCATGCACAAGTACCCCCAGGTCCCGCTGTACTGCAGCACTTTGCAATCTTTCTCCATTTAAATTATAATTTGCTTTTCTATTATTTCTGTCAAAGTGGATAACCTCACATTTTCCCACATTGTACCCCATCTGCCAAATTTTTGCCCACTCACTTAGCCTGTCTATATCCCTTTGCAGATTTGTTGTGTCCTCCTCACACATTGCTTTCCCACCCATCTTTGTATCATCAGCAAACTTGGCTACGTTACACTCGGTCCCTTCATCCAAGTCATTACTATAGATTGTAAATAGTTGAGGACCCAGCATTGATCCCTGAGGCACCCTACTAGTCACTGTTTGCTAACCGGAATGTGACCCATTTATCCCGACTCTCTTTTGTCTGTTAACCCGGAGACCGAGTTCTAATCCCATCATGGCAGCTGAGAGATTTGAATTCAGTTAATTAAATAAATCTGGAATACTTGCCTTTATTGGCCGAGGCATGGAATACAAGAGCAGGGTGGGTTATACTTGAACTGTATAAAACACTGGTTAGGCCCCAGCTGGAGTACTGCGTGCAGTTCTGGTCACCACATTACAGGAAGGATGTGATTGCACTGGAGAGGGTGCAGAGGAGATTTACCAGGATGTTGCAGTGGAGAGGGTACAGAGGAGATTTACCAGGATGTTGCACTGGAGAGGGTACAGAGGAGATTTACCAGGATGTTGCCTGGGACTGGAGAATTTAGCGATGAGGAAAGATTGGATAGGCTGGGGTTGTTTTCTTTGGAACAGAGGAGGTTGAGGGGAGACCCGATTGAGGTGTATAAAATGATGAGGGGCCTGGATAGAGTGGATAGGAAGGACCTGTTTCCCTTGGAGGAGGGGTCAACAACCAGGGGGCACAGATTGAAAGTAATTGGGGGGAGGTTTAGAGGGGATTTGAGGGGAAATGTTTTCACCCAGAGGGTGGTGGGGGTCTGGGGTGGAACTCACGGCCTGAAAGGGTGGTAGAGGCAGAAACCCTCACCACATTTGGATGTGCACTTGAAGTGCCGTAACCTGCAGGGCTACGGACCGAGAGCGGGAAAGTGGGATTAGGCTGAGTAGCTCTTGGTCGGCCGGCACGGACACGATGGGCCGAAATGGCCTCCTTCCGTGCTGTAAATTTCTATGATTAAAAACTGGTTATCAGTAATCGTGACCACCCAAGCATGGTCTAACCAAGGTTCGATACTGGTTTGGCATAACGTTCCTACTTGTCAATTCTAATTTAAGATGTTTTTTTTTATGGATCAGATTTTGACGAGTGCACGATATATGGAACATGCAGCCAAACTTGCACAAATACAGAAGGGTCCTACACGTGTAGCTGTGTGGAGGGTTATCTGCTGCAGCCTGACAACAAGTCTTGCAAAGCCAAGAATGGTAAGAGTTATTCTGTACACTTCAGGCTGGAAGCAGCCTACTTGTTGACTCCTTGGCCCAGATGGGTTACCACACAGTGTGGTCGGGGGCGAAGGAGCGGCGAGAGATTGTCGAGGGACGCGATCGGGGCCCAGGAGAGGCGTGAGTTCGAGGGCCCAGGGGCAGCACGGACCAGCCCACACTGTGCGATATGTGTGCACACTAGGTCCATGCAGCAGAGCTGGTCTCCAGCCGTCCTCGTTAACCCTTGCCACTGGACCAAGACCTCGCTCTGTCAAGCCCCGTGTGGTGGCTGGTGTGCAACGGTCACCCCACGTTAAAAAAATCCACCCACAGGCATCTTCCACCCTTCAGGATGTAGTTCGGGATCTGGAATATTAGCTCCTTTGTTGAAACACCTGTGAACTCATCCCTTTTTGGCATGGAAGCAAGTCATCCTCGCTTCGAGGGACTGCCTATGATGATACTTCAAGCTTTAGTCGAGTGTGATTGGCTAATGGGGAGTTGGTTTGTGCGCGGGCCTTCGAGCCGCCTGTAGACGCTGTTGTGAAGACCGATCCCTGGGAGGGGAGATTTGTCCCATGTGGAGAGATTGTGCAGAATGGGCCCATACTCTCTGGAGTTTAGAAGAATGAGAGATGATCTCATTGAAACAGACCAGATTCTGAGGGGGATTGACAGGGTAGATGCAGGGAGGATGTTTCCCCCCGGGCTGGGGAGTCTAGAACCAGGGGTCACACAGTCTCAGGATAAGGGCTCGGCCATTTAGGACTGAGATGAGGAGGAATTCCTTCACAAAATCTTGTATTTATATATCTCCTTTTAATGTAGTGAAATGTCCCAAGGTGCTTCACAGGAGCATTGTCGGACAACAAATTTGAATCCGACTCACATAAATGAGAAATTAGGGCAGGGCTTGATCAAAGATGTAGGTTTTAAGGAGGGGAGAGAGGCGGAGAGGTTTAGGGAGGGAGTTCCAGAGCTTGGGGCCCAGGCAGCTAAAGGCACGGCCACCGATGGTGGAGCGATTATAATTTTGGGGTTGGGGGTAATATATCGGCATGGATAGAGGTTTGGCTAACAGAAAAGAGAGAGTCGGGATAAATGGGTCATTCTCGGGTTGGCAACCAGTAACTAGTGGGGTGCTGCAGGGATCAGTGCTGGGACCCCAACTATTTACAATCTATATTAATGAGTTAGAAGAAGGGACTGAGTGTAACGTAGCCAAGTTTGCTGACGATACAAAGATGGGAGGAAAAGCAATGTGTGAGGAGGACACAAAAAATCTGCAAAAGGACATAGACAGGCTAAGTGAGTGGGCAAAAATTTCGCAGATGGAGTATAATGTTGGAAAGTGTGAGGTTACGCACTTTGGCAGAAAAAATCAAAGAGCAAGTTATTATTTAAATGGAGAAAGATTGCAAAGTGCCGCAGTACAGCGGGACCTGGGGGTACTGGTGCATGAAACACAAAAGGTTAGTATGCAGGTACAGCAAGTGATCAGGAAGGCCAATGGTATCTTGGCCTTTATTGCAAAGGGGATGGAGTATAACAGCAGGGAAGTCTTGCTACAGTTATACAGGGTATTGGCGAGGCCACACCTGGAGTACTGCGTGCAGTTTTGGTCTCCGTATTTACGAAAGGATATACTTGCTTTGGAGGCAGTTCAGAGAAGGTTCACTCGGTTGATTCCCGAGATGAGGGGGTTGAGTAGGTTGGGCCTATACTCATTGGAATTCAGAAGAATGAGAGGTGATCTTATTGAAACGTATAAGATTATGAGGGGGCTCGACAAGGTGGATGCAGAGAGGATGTTTCCACTGATGGGGGAGACTAGAACTAGGCGGCATGGTCTTAGAATAAGGGGCCGCCCATTTAAAACTGAGATGAGGAGGAATTTCTTCTCTGAGGGTTGTAAATCTGTGGAATACGCTGCCTCAGAGAGCTGTGGAGGCTGTGTGCTGAATGGCCGACTGCTCCTGTTACCTCATGTTGTTAACAGTAAGCACGTCGCGAGCGAGTGGTGCCAAAGGGCATGTCTGAAATGTGTTTTTTTTTGTGTTTGCCTCCTCCCTGCAGAGCCCGTAGACCGTCCGCCCGTCCTACTCATCGCCAACTCCCAGAGCATCATGGCCACCAACCTGCAAGGGGCCAGCGTCAGCTTCATCAACCCAATCAGCACCAAGCAGACTACCGCCATGGACTTCCTGTACGCTGACGAGACCGTGTGCTGGGTGTACATCGGGGATGCTGCCGCTGACACCCAGCTCAAGTGCGCCAAGATCACCAACCTGAAGGGCTTCACCGAGGAGCGGGTCATCAATATCTCGCTGAGCATCCACCGTAAGTTGGACCTCGTCAGGGTTTTACCCTTCGCTGGGCCCCATTCCCCCTCCCTTCGCTGGGCCCCGGGCCCCGTTCCCCCTCCCCGCAACCAGAGAAAATAGTTCCTCTCTTTCTACCTCAATCAACACAACAACAAAAAAAAAAACCATGAATACAAAAGCTAACTGCTGCAGATGCTGGGAATCTCAGCGGGTCAGGCAGCATCTGTGGAGAGAGAAACAGTTAACGTTTTGGGTCGATGCCCCTTCGTCAGAACAGGCGAATGTTCGAAATAAAGTACACGTTCTTAATGAGCACTGAGAGGGGGAGGGGAGGGACGAACGAAAGGGAAGGTCTGTGATAGGGTGGAAGACAGGAGAGATTCGAGAGACAAGGGACGAGGGGCCAACTTGAGATGGTAATGGCAGGAGTTAGAAAAAGGTTAGCATTTCGATAGGGTGTGAATGGCAGGGTGAGGGGATTGACTTATGAGGAAAGGTTGAGTAGGTTGGGCCTCTAATCACTGGAATTCAGAAGAATGAGAGGTGATCTTATGGAAAACATAGAAACATAGAAACATAGAAAATAGGTGCAGGAGTAGGCCATTCGACCCTTCTAGCCTGCACCGCCATTCAATGAGTTCATGGCTGAACATGCAACTTCAGTACCCCATTCCTGCTTTCTCACCATACCCCTTGATCCCCCGAGTAGTAAGGACTTCATCTAACTCCTTTTTGAATATATTTAGTGAATTGGCCTCAACAACTTTCTGTGGTAGAGAATTCCACAGGTTCACCACTCTCTGGGTGAAGAAATTCCTCCTCATCTCGGTCCTAAATGGCTTACCCCTTATCCTCAGACTGTGACCCCTGGTTCTGGACTTCCCCAACATTGGGAACATTCTTCCTGCATCTAACCTGTCTAACCCCGTCAGAATTTTAAACGTTTCTATGAGGTCCCCTCTCATTCTTCTGAACTCCAGTGAATACAAGCCCAGTTGATCCAGTCTTTCTTGATAGGTCAGTCCCACCATCCCGGGAATCAGTCTGGTGAACCTTCGCTGCACTCCCTCAATAGCAAGAATGTCCTTCCTCAGGTTAGGAGACCAAAACTGTACACAATACTCCAGGTGTGGCCTCACCAAGGCCCTGTACAATTGTAGCAACACCTCCCTGCCCTTGTACTCAAATCCCCTCGCTATGAAGGCCAACATGCCATTTGCTTTCTTAACCGCCTGCTGTACCTGCATGCCAACCTTCAATGACTGATGTACCATGACACCCAGGTTTCTTTGCACCTGCCCTTTTCCTAATCTGTCACCATTCAGATAATAGTCTGTCTCTCTGTTTTTACCACCAAAGTGGATAACCTCACATTTATCCACATTATACTTCATCTGCCATGCATTTGCCCACTCACCTAACCTATCCAAGTCGCTCTGCAGCCTCATAGAATCCTCCTTGCAGCTCACACTGCCACCCAACTTAGTGTCATCCGCAAATTTGGAGATACTACATTTAATCCCCTCGTCTAAATCATTAATGTACAGTGTAAACAGCTGGGGCCCCAGCGCAGAACCTTGCGGTACCCCACTAGTCACTGCCTGCCATTCTGAAAAGTCCCCATTTACTCCTACTCTTTGCTTCCTGTCTGACAACCAGTTCTCAATCCATGTCAGCACACTACCCCCAATCCCATGTGCTTTAACTTTGCACATTAATCTCTTGTGTGGGACCTTGTCGAAAGCCTTCTGAAAGTCCAAATATACCACATCAACTGGTTCTCCCTTGTCCACTCTACTGGAAACATCCTCAAAAAATTCCAGAAGATTTGTCAAGCATGATTTCCCTTTCACAAATCCATGCTGACTTGGACCTATCATATTACCTCTTTCCAAATGCACTGCGATGACATCCTTAATAATTGATTCCATCATTTTACCCACTACCGATGTCAGGCTGACCAGTCTGTAATTCCCTGTTTTCTCTCTCCCTCCTTTTTTAAAAAGTGGGGTTACATTGGCTACCCTCCACTCCATAGGAACTGATCCAGAGTCAATGGAATGTTGGAAAATGACTGTCAATGCATCCGCTATTTCCAAGGCCACCTCCTTAAGTACTCTGGGATGCAGTCCATCAGGCCCTGGGGATTTATCGGCCTTTAATCCCATCAATTTCCCCAACACAATTTCCCGACTAATAAGGATTTCCCTCAGTTCCTCCTCCTTACTAGACCCTCCGACCCCTTTTATATCCGGAAGGTTGTTTGTGTCCTCCTCAGTGAATACCGAACCAAAGTACTTGTTCAATTGGTCCGCCATTTCTTTGTTCCCCGTTATGACTTCCCCTGATTCTGACTGCAGGGGACCTAAGTTTGTCTTTACTAACCTTTTTCTCTTTACATATCTATAGAAACTTTTGCAATCCGTCTTAATGTTCCCTGCAAGCTTCTTCTCGTACTCCATTTTCCCTGCCCTAATCAAACCCTTTGTCCTCCTCTGCTGAGTTCTAAATTTCTCCCAGTCCCCGGGTTCTCTGCTATTTCTGGCCAATTTGTATGCCACTTCCTTGGCTTTAATGCTATCCCTGATTTCCCTTGATAGCCACGGTTGAGCCACCTTCCCTTTTTTATTTTTACGACAGACAGGAATGTACAATTGTTGTAGTTCATCCATGCGGTCTCTAAATGTCTGCCATTGCCCATCCACAGTCAACCCCTTCAGTATCATTCGCCAATCTATCCTAGCCAATTCACGCCTCCTACCTTCAAAGTTACCCTTCTTTAAGTTCTGGACCATGGTCTCTGAATTAACTGTTTCATTCTCCATCCTAATGCAGAATTCCACCATATTATGGTCACTCTTCCCCAAGGGGCCTCGCACAACGAGATTGCTAATTAATCCTCTCTCATTACACAACACGCAGTCTAAGATGGCCTCCCCCCTAGTTGGTTCCTCGACATATTGGTCTAAAAAAACCATCCCTTATGCACTCCAGGAAATCCACCTCTACCGTATTGCTTCCAGTTTGGTTAACCCAATCTATGTGCATATTAAAGTCACCCATTATAACTGCTGCACCTTTATTGCACGCACCCCTAATTTCATGTTTGATGCCCTCCCCAACATCACTACTACTGTTTGGAGGTCTGTACACAACTCCCACTAACGTTTTTTGTCCTTTTGTATTCTGCAGCTCTACCCATATAGATTCCACATCATCCAAGCTATAATGTCCTTCTGAACTATTGCCTTAATTTGCTCCTTAACCAGCAATGCTACCCCACCTCCTTTTCCTTTTATTCTATCTTTCCTGAATGTTGAATACCCCTGGATGTTGAGTTCCCAGCCCTGATCATCCTGGAGCCACGTCTCCGTAATCCCAATCACATCATATTTGTTAACATCTATTTGCACAGTTAATTCATCCACTTTATTGCGGATACTCCTTGCATTAAGACACAAAGCCTTCAGGCTTGTTCTTTTAACACCCTTTGTCCTTTTAGAATTTTGCTGTACAGTGGCCCTTTTTGTTCTTTGCCTTGGGTTTCTCTGCCCTCCACTTTTCCTCATCTCCTTTCTGTCTTTTGCTTTTGCCTCCTTTTTGTTTCCCCTCTGTCTCCCTGCATTGGTTCCCATCCCCCTGCCATATCAGTTTAAATCCTCCTCAACAGCACTAGCAAACACTCCCCCTCGGACATTGGTTCCGGTCCTGCCCAGGTGCAGACCATCCGGTTTGTACTGGTCCCACCTCCCCCAGAACCGGTTCCAATGCCCCAGGAATTTGAATCCCTCCCTGTTGCACCACTGCTCAAGCCACGTATTCATCTGCGCTATCCTGCGATTCCTACTCTGACTATCACGTGGCACTGGTAGCAATCCCGAGATTACTACTTTTGAGGTCCTACTTTTTAATTTAGCTCCTAGCTCCTTAAATTCGTTTCGTAGGACCTCATCCCTCTTTTTACCTATGTCGTTGGTACCAATGTGCACCACGACAACTGGCTGTTCTCCCTCCCATTTCAGAATGTCCTGCACCCGCTCCGAGACATCCTTGACCCTTGCACCAGGGAGGCAACATACCATCCTGGAGTCTCGGTTGCGGCCGCAGAAACGCCTATCTATTCCCCTCACCATTGAATCCCCATATAAGATTATGAGGGGGCTTGACAAGGTGGATGCAGAGAGGATGTTTCCACTGATGGGGGAGACTAGAACTAGGGGGCATGGTCTTAGAATAAGGGGCCGCCCATTTAAAACTGAGATGAGGAGGAATTTCTTCTCAGAGGGTTGTAAATCAGTGGAATTCTCTGCCCCAGAGAGCTGTGGAGGCTGGGACATTGAATATATTTAAGGTGGAGATAGACAGATGTTTGAGCGATAAGGGAGTGAAGGGTTATGGGGAGCGGGCGGGGAAGTGGAGCTGAGTCCATGATCGGATCAGCCATGGTCGTATTAAATGGCGGAGCAGGCTCGAGGGGCCGAATGGCCGACTCCTGCTCCTATTTCTTATGGTCTTATGACCAGCTGCCATTGCAGACGAAGAGGAAAAAAAACATAAGCTTGGGGAAAGGGAGCCAAATATGAGCAGTGGTTACACTCTGAAATTGTTGAACTCGATGTCGGGTCCAGAAGGCTGTAAAGGGCCTAAACGAAAGATGAGGTGCTGTTCCTCGAACTTGCGTTGAGCTTGGTTGGAACAGTGCAGGAGACCGAGGACGGAGAGGTCGGAGTGGGAGTGGAGCGGGGAATTAAAGTGACAGGCGACCGGAAGCTCGGGGTCACACTGACGGACTGAACGGAGGTGTTCCGCAAAGCGTGTCACCCCAATCTGCGCTTGGTCTCCCCGATGTCGAGGAGACCACATCGTGTGCAGCGACTACAGTATAGTACATGGAAAGAAAAACATTATCTGGGTCGTTATCACGTTGCTGTTTGTGGGAGCTTGCTGTGCGCAAGTTGGCTGCCGCGTTTCCCACATTACAACAGTGACTACACTCCAAATGTAGTTCATTGGCTGTGAAGTGCTTTGAGTCGTCTGGTGGTCATGAAAACTGCTGTGTAAATCCAATTCTTAGTTTGGCGGTTGCTGGTTTTCTTTGAAGCAGGTTATCTCTCTGACAGTCAAGGCCCTGAGATTCTCTCCTTTCTGTAATGTGCAGACACTGGAAGCTGGGGCACCAGCACAGGCCGTGTGTTTGAGTGCAGCCCGTCTAGTTGGGAGATCGGTTGCCCTCCCAGTCGAGCTAGCAATAGGGAGCCAAATCGTCGTGCTTTGTACCCCAGCCCCCGACTCCCTCCCTCTCCCCAACTCCTGTCTTGAGGCTGAACCAGACTGTTCGCCACCTGGGTGTCATATTTGACCCTGAAATGAGCTTCCGGCCACATGGGGAATGGGACTGATTGGGTCGCTCTGTCACAGCACGGGCAACGATGGGGCCCAGTGGGATCCTCCTGTGCTGTGAGATTCCAGTCTATACCTGCAATCTCCACCTGGCGGGTTTATGCGATTACTTGTGTGGGGGGGGGGGGGGGGGGGGGGGTAATTTTATTATTGCCTGTGTGAAGCGTTCGTGCTAATTGCTGCTTGCTCCAGTCAAACGGAGCTGTGAATGTGGCCAGAGTAAGGCCTGGTACGGGCCGTGCTAGATTGAACAATGGCGCCTTGTTCTGTTCTGTGTCTAGGTACAAAACTTAACGATTTGGTTTGTCCTTTTTATCGCCTAATCTACCCGTGTTGCTGTGTACGCCGGTCACTGGAGTCCGCGTGAGTTTGAAGAAGCATAAAAGACCAGATGTTCTCCCTTTCCTACCCGTTGGTCCACTGCAGCTCGGTGGGTAGCAAATTGGGCGCTCCCTCTGCACTGGAGTGTCGGACTAGATTTAAGTACTCAAGTCCCTCAGTGCCGCCCCTCCGACAGTGCGGCGCTCCCTCAGTACCGCCCCTCCGACGCTCCCTCAGTACTGCCCCTCCGACAGTGCGGCACTCCCTCAGTACTGCCCCTCCGACAGTGCGGCACTCCCTCAGTACTGCCCCTCCGACAGTGCGGCACTCCCTCAGTACTGCCCCTCCGACAGTGCGGCGCTCCCTCAGTACTGCCCCTCCGACAGTGCGGTGTTCCCTCAGTACTGCCCCTCCGACAGCGCAGTACGGCGCTCCCTCAGTACTGCCCCTCCGACAGTGCGGCGCTCCCTCAGTACTGCCCCTCTGACAGTGCGGCGCTCCCTGAGTACTGCCCCTCTGACAGTGCGGCACTCCCTCAGTACTGCCCCTCCGACAGTGCGGCGCTCCCTCAGTACTGCCCCTCTGACAGTGCAGCGCTCCCTGAGTACTGCCCCTCTGACAGTGCGGCACTCCCTCAGTACTGCACTGGAGTACTGCACTGGGAGTGTCAGCCTGGATTTTTGTGCCCAAGTCCCTGGAGTGGGACTTGAACCCACGACCTTGTGGCTTACAGCCGGGTGTGCTAACCCACTGAGCCACAGCTGACACTGCTAATCTGTGCAGAACGCCCTTGTGTCAGAGTCGTGATTTCGTGCAGCGACTCTGTGTGGAAACATTGTGTCTGAGCCGGAAAGCCATGTGGTGGTATGCGAATGTTTTAATACGATTACAATGCTCAGCTGATTCCTGACTCATGCATTGTATCACCCCAGCACATTTCCTGTTAACACTGAGAGCTTGGGCAAGCGGCTTCTCACAAGAAGGACTAGCGTTGTTTCGAGAGGCGGGGGGGGGGTTCGAGCCAGGTGGTGGGTGGGGGAGGGGCAAACTGCACTGGTTTTCTTAAACAGCTGATTAATTTTTTCTGGAACTATAGCGCTCGCAACGTTAGAATGACGTACATTTTTACAGAGTCTTTCACAACCTCTGGACATCCCACAGCCAATCTCATCGCCGAGAGCGTGCAGAAACCAAGCGCAGGCAGCGGAAGGAGCGTGCGGCAAACCAGTCCCACCCTCCCCTTCCCTCAACGTCTATCTGTCCCACCTGTGACAGAGACTGTGGTTCCTATATTGGACTGTTCAGCCACCTAAGGACTCGTGTTTAGAGTGGGAGCAAGTCTTCCTCGATTCCGAGGGACTGCCTGTGCTGATGACAGCCAATGAAGTACTTTTGGAGTGCAGTCACTGTTGTATTGTGGGAAACGGGGCATCCAAGTTGTGCACAGCAAGCTCCACCGCACAGCAATGTGATAAATGATCACTATATTTTTGTTATGTTAATCAGAGAAATTTACAGCACGGAAGGAGGCCATTTCGGCCCATTGTGTCCGTGCCGGCCGACCAAGAGCTACCCAGCCTAATCCCACTTTCCCACTCTCGGTCCGTAGCCCTGTAGGTTACGGCACGTCAAGTGCACATCCAAATGTGGTGAGGGTTTCTGCCTCTACCACCCTTTCAGGCAGTGAGTTCCACCCCAGACCCCCACCACCCTCTGGGTGAAGACATTTCCCCTGAAATCCCCTCTAAACCTCCCCCCAATTACTTTCAATCTATGCCCCCTGGTTATTGACCCCTCTGCCAAGGGAAACAGGTCCTTCCTATCCACTCTATCCAGGCCCCTCATCATTTTATACACCTCAATCAGGTCTCCCCTCAGCCTCCTCTGTTCCAAAGAAAACAAACCCAGCCTATCCAATCTTTCCTCATCGCTAAAATTCACCAGTCCAGGCAACATCCTGGTAAATCTCCTCTGTACCCTCTCCAGTGCAACATCCTGGTAAATCTCCTCTGTCCCCTCTCCAGTGCAACATCCTGGTAAATCTCCTCTGTACCCTCTCCAGTGCAACATCCTGGTAAATCTCCTCTGCACCCTCTCCAGTGCAACATCCTGGTAAATCTCCTCTGTACCCTCTCCAATGCAACATCCTGGTTAATCTCCTCCGTCCCCTCTCCAGTGCAACATCCTGGTAAATCTCCTCTGTACCCTCTCCAGTGCAACATCCTGGTAAATCTCCTCTGTACCCTCTCCAGTGCAACATCCTGGTAAATCTCCTCTGTACCCTCTCCAGTGCAACATACTGGTAAATCTCCTCTGCACCCTCTCCAGTGCAACATCCTGGTAAATCTCCTCTGTACCCTCTCCAATGCAACATCCTGGTTAATCTCCTCCGTCCCCTCTCCAGTGCAACATCCTGGTAAATCTCCTCTGTACCCTCTCCAGTGCAACATCCTGGTAAATCTCCTCTGTACCCTCTCCAGTGCAACATCCTGGTAAATCTCCTCTGTACCCTCTCCAGTGCAACATCCTGGTAAATCTCCTCTGTACCCTCTCCAGTGCAATCACATTTTTACCGTAATGTTGATTGAGGGATAAATATTGGCCCCAGGACACCGGGGATAATGCCACTGCTCTTTGAGATAGTGGGCGTGGGATCTTTTACGTTCACCAGAGAGAGGCCAGACGGGGCCTCGGTTTAAATGCCTCTCAAAGACGGCACCTCTGACAGTGCAGCACTGCACTGGCGTGTCAGCCTGGATTGATGTGCTGAAGTCCCTGGTGTGGGACTTGAACCCACAATCTTCTGATTCTGAGGCGAGTGTGTTACCCACTGAGCCACAGCTGACGAACCCAAACATAGGAACAGGAGGAGGCCGTTCAGCCCCTCGAGCCTGTTACATTAGGAACAGGAGGAGGCCATTCAGCCCCTCGAGCCTGTTACATTAGGAACAGGAGGAGGCCATTCAGCCCCTCGAGCCTGTTACATTGGGAACAGGAGGAGGCCATTCAGCCCCTCGAGCCTGTTACATTCGGAACAGGAGGAGGCCGTTCAGCCCCTCGAGCCTGTTACATTAGGAACAGGAGGAGGCCGTTCAGCCCCTCGAGCCTGTTACATTAGGAACAGGAGGAGGCCGTTCAGCCCCTCGAGCCTGTTCCATTAGGAACAGGAGGAGGCCATTCAGCCCCTCGAACCTATTCCGCCATTCAATGTAATCTTGGCTGATCTGTGACGTAACTCCATATTAAGAAAACTCTTATAATTACCAGGTTGAAAATTAACAAATGACCCTGTGATATATGTAAACCTGTAAATACCTTGTTCAACCAGCAGAGGGCTCATCCCCTGGAGTCCCAAGAGATCCCACAATACCTTGGGAGCACCTGTACTTAAGGAGGCCTCACAGGTTGGAGAGGCACTCTGAGATATGTAATAAAAGACTACGGTCACACTTTACTTTGAGCTCTTAGTATCTGGTCAGACTCTTTATTCATACATAACAGACCCCTTTTGCATCAATTGCCGTTTGCGGGATAGAGTTCCTTTGTGTGTAGAAGTGCTTCCTAACTTCACTCCTGAAAATCTGGCTCTTAATTTTTAGACTCTGTCCCCTCGTCCCCAACCATCGGAAATATTGGCACTCGCTCTGGCTTGCGCTCCCTCCCTAGCTCCCTAGCTCCCTCCGCTCGCTCACTCGCTCCCTCACTCGCTGTGTCTCTCTGTTTCTCTCGCTTCTCTCTCTCTCTCGTCTCTCTCTCGCTTCTCTCTCGCTTCTCTCTCTCTCTCTCGCTTCTCTCTCGCTTCTCTCTCGCTTCTCTCTCGCTTCTCTCTCTCGCTTCTCTCTCTCGCTTCTCTCTCTCGCTTCTCTCTCTCGCTTCTCTCTCTCGCTTCTCTCTCTCGCTTCTCTCTCTCGCTTCTCTCTCTCGCTTCTCTCTCTCGCTTCTCTCTCTCGCTTCTCTCTCTCGCTTCTCTCTCTCGCTTCTCTCTCTCGCTTCTCTCTCTCGCTTCTCTCTCTCGCTTCTCTCTCTCGCTTCCCTCTCTCGCTTCCCTCTCTCGCTTCTCTCTCTCGCTTCTCTCTCTCGCTTCTCTCTCTCGCTTCTCTCTCTCGCTTCTCTCTCTCGCTTCTCTCTCTCGCTTCTCTCTCTCGCTTCTCTCTCTCGCTTCTCTCTCTCGCTTCTCTCTCTCGCTTTTCTCTCTCGCTTTTCTCTCTCGCTTTTCTCTCTCGCTTTTCTCTCTCGCTTTTCTCTCTCGCTTCTCTCTCTCGCTTCTCTCTCTCGCTTCTCTCTCTCGCTTCTCTCTCTCGCTTCTCTCTCTCGCTTCTCTCTCTCGCTGCTCTCTCTCGCTGCTCTCTCTCGCTGCTCTCTCTCTCGCTGCTCTCTCTCTTCTCTCTCGCTTCTCTCTCGCTTCTCTCTCTTCTCTCTCTCTCGCTCGCTTCTCTCTCTCTCTCGCTCGCTTCTCTCTCTCTCTCGCTCGCTTCTCTCTCTCTCTCGCTCGCTTCTCTCTCTCTCTCGCTCGCTTCTCTCTCTCTCTCGCTCGCTTCTCTCTCGCTCGCTCGCTTCTCTCGCTCGCTCGCTTCTCTCTCGCTCGCTCGCTTCTCTCTCGCTCTTCTCTCTCTCGCTCTTCTCTCGCTCGCTCTTCTCTCGCTCGCTCGCTTCTCTCTCTCGCTCTTCTCTCGCTCGCTCGCTTCTCTCTCTCGCTCTTCTCTCTCTCGCTCTTCTCTCTCTCGCTCTTCTCTCGCTCGCTCGCTTCTCTCGCTCGCTCTTCTCTCGCTCGCTCTTCTCTCGCTCGCTCTTCTCTCGCTCGCTCTTCTCTCGCTCGCTCTTCTCTCGCTCGCTCTTCTCTCGCTCGCTCTTCTCTCGCTCGCTCTTCTCTCGCTCGCTCTTCTCTCGCTCGCTCTTCTCTCGCTCGCTCTTCTCTCGCTCGCTCTTCTCTCGCTCGCTCTTCTCTCGCTCGCTCTTCTCTCGCTCGCTCTTCTCTCGCTCGCTCTTCTCTCGCTCGCTCTTCTCTCGCTCGCTCTTCTCTCTCTCTCTCCTGTCAGTAATATTTGGAGGTCCACCGAAGTATGGGTCTGTGAATCTGCCACTGGAACGGTGACCAGTTATTGCAGTGAAGTAAATACTTGCAGGAGAAATAGCTTGCTCGCAAATGGGGAAAGAAAGACTTACATTTATATAGCGCCTTTCATAACCTCACATGTCCCAATGCGCTTTACAGCCAATCAGGCACTTTTCGAAGTGTAGTCATTGTTGTTTCTCTTAAATTTATTCAGTGTCCCAGCTTCCACAGCTCTCTGAGGCAGCAAATTCCACAGATTTACAGCCCTCTGAGAGAAGAAACATAGAAACATAGAAAATAGATGCAGGAGTAGGCCATTCGGCCCTTCGAGCCTGCACCACCATTCAATATGATCATGGCTGATCATTCACCTCAGTACCCCATTCCTGCTTTCTCTCCATACCCCTTGATCCCTTTAGCCATAAGGGCCACATCTAACTCCCTTTTGAATATATCCAATGAACTGGCCTCAACAACTCTCTGTGGTAGAGAACTCCACAGTTTCACAACTCTGAGTGAAGAAGTTTCTCCTCATCTCAGTCCTAAATGGCTTACCCCTTATCCTTCGACTGTGTCCCCTGGTTCTGGACTTCCCCAACATTGGGAACATTCTTCCTGCTTCTAACCTGTCTCGTCCCGTCAGAATCTGATATATTTCTATGAGATCTCCTCTCATCCTTCTAAACTCCAGTGTAAAAAGGCCCAGTTGATCCAGTCTCTCCTCATATGTCAGTCCAGCCATCCCTGGAATCAGTCTGGTGAACCTTCGCTGCACTCCCTCAATAGCAAGAACGTCCTTCCTCAGATTAGGAGACCAAAACTGAACACACTATTCCAGGTGAGACCTCACCAAGGCCCTGTACAACTGCAGTAAGACCTCCCTGCTCCTATATTCAAATCCCCGAGCTATGAAGGCCAACATGTCATTTGCCTTCTTCACCGCCTGCTGTACCTGCATGCCAACTTTCAATGACTGATGAACCATGACACCCAGGTCTCGTTGCACCTCCCCTTTTCCTAATCTGCCTCCATTCAGATAATATTCTGCCTTCCTGTTTTTGCCACCAAAGTGGATAATCTCACATTTATCCACTTTATACTGCATCTGCCATGCATTTGCCCACTCACCTAACCTGTCCAAGTCAACCTGCAGCCTCTTCACATCCTCCTCACAGCTCACACCGCGACCCAGTTTAGTGTCATCGGCAAACTTGGAGATATTACACTCAATTCCTTCATCTAAATCATTGATGTATAGTGTAAATAGCTGGGGTCCCAGCACTGAGCCCTGTGGCACTCCATTAGTCACTGCCTCCCATTCCGAAAAGGACCCGTTTATCCCGACTCTCTGTTTCCTGTCTGCCAACCAATTCTCTATCCACGTCAGTACATTACCCCCAATATCATGTGCTTTGATTTTGCACACCAATCTCTTGTGTGGGACCTTGTCAGAAGCCTTTTGAAAGTCCAAAAACACCACATCCACTGGTTCTCCCTTGTCCACTCTACTGGTTACATCCTCAAAAAATTCCAGAAGATTTGTCAAGCATGATTTCCCTTTCTCAAATCTATGCTGACTTGGACTGATCCTGTCACTGCTTTCCAAATGCGCTGCTATTTCATCTTTAATAATTGATTCCAACATTTTCCCCACTACTGATGTCAGACTAACCGGTCTATAATTACCCGTTTTTACTCTCCCTCCTTTTTTAAAAAAGTGGTGTTACATTAGTTACCCTCCAGTCCATAGGAACTGATCCAGAATAGATAGACTGTTGGAAAATGATCATCAATGCACCCACTATTTCTAGGGCCACCTCCTTAAGCACGCTAGGATACAGACAATCAGACCCTGGGGATTTATCGGCCTTCAATCCCATCAATTTCCCCAACACAATTTGCCGCCTAATAAGGATATCCTTCAGTTCCTTCTTCTCGCTAGACCCTCAGCCGCCTTGTACATCCGGAAGGTCATTTGTGTCTTCCTTCGTGAAGACAGAACCAAAGTATTTGTTCAATTAGTCTGCCATTTCTTTGTTCCCCATTATAAATTTACCTGAATCTGACTGCAAGGGACCTATGTTTATCTTCACTAATCTTTTTCTCTTCACATATCTATAGAAGCTGTTGCAGTCAGTTTTTATGTTCCCGGCAAGCTTCCTCTCATACTCTATTTTGCCCCTCCTAATTAAACCCTTTGTCCTCCTCTGCTGAATTCTAAATTTCTCCCAGTCTTCTGGTTTGCTGCTTTTTCTGGCCAATTTATATGCCTCTTCCTTGGATCTAACACTATCCTTAATTTCCCTTGTTAGCAACGGTTGAGCCATCTTCCCTGTTTTATTTTTTACTCCAGACAGGGATGTACAACTGTTGAAGTTCATCCATGTGATCTATAAATCTTATATAAAGAAATTCCACCTCATCTCAGTTTTAAATGGGCGGCCCTTTATTCTAAGATCATGCCCCCTAGTTCTAGTCTCCCCCATCAGTGGAAACATCCTCTCTGCATCCACCTTGTCGAGCCCCCTCATAATCTGATACGTTTCGATAAGATCACCTCTCATTCTTCTGAACTCCAATGTGTAGAGGCCCAACCTTCTCAACCTTTCCTCATAAGTCAACCCCCTCATCCCCGGAATCAACCGAGTGAACCTTCTCTGAACTGCCTCCAAAGCAAGTATATCCTTTCGTAAATATGGAAACCAAAACTGCACGCAGTACTCCAGGTGTGGCCTCACCAATACCCTGTATAACTGGAGCAAGACTTCCCTGCTTTTATACTCCATCCCCTTTGCAATAAATACCAAGATACCATTGGCCTTCCTGATCACTTGCTGTACCTGCATACTATCCTTTTGTGTTTCATGCAACAAGTACCCCCAGGTCCCGCTGTACTGCGGCACTTTGCAATCTTTCTCCATTTAAATAATAACTTGCTCTTTGTTTTTTTTTTCTGCCAAAGTGCATGACCTCACACTTTCCAACGTTATACTCCATCTGACAAATGTTTGCCCACTCACTTAGCCTGTCTCTGTCCTTTTGCAGATTTTTTGTGTCCTCCTCACACATTGCTTTTCCTCCCATCTTTGTATCGTCAGCAATCTCTGTGATCGTCTTAATTGTGTCCTTTTGAGCATCCGCCCCCCCCCCCCCCCGATTTCCATCGCTCCGCCATCGGTGGCCGTGCCTCCAGTCACCTGGGCCCCAAGTTCTGGAATTCCCCCCCCCCCCCCCCCTAAACCTCCCCGCCTCCCCTCTCCTCCTTTTTAAGATGCTTCTTAAAACCGACCTCTGTGACCCAGCCTTTGGTCACCTGTGGCTAATATCCCCATGTGTGGCTCAGTGTTGCGTTTTGTCTGCTGCACTGTGCCTTGGGGATGTTTTCCTATGTTTAGAGGCACTATAAATGCAACTTGTTATATCCTGAAAGTGACGGAGACTTGCTGGAACTGGCCGCTGGAATAACCTGTTTCTGGTAGCTGTTGAGAGCGATGAGGTTATCTGGCGTGATTGAACCTTCCTTGGCTTCGAGCTCGACAATGCTTTCTGTTCCAGTGACATGCGAAGCAGAAGATGATTGAAGTAAATTGGTGCGTGTTGAAATAATACCTTCTTAAACATTTGATGAATCATGTCTTCCGCCTTGTGATTCCCACGAGAATTGCCAGCTGCATCAAAGAAGTCCGGGCTCTTAAGGGAGTTGCTTGTTTCGTCTTCACTGGCTTGCGATTTTATTGTTGGCGGGGTATGTGGGGCGATTGGCAGCTGATGATGTGACGGGCACTGTAAGGTTGAGCAACATCGATCCTCAGACAAAAAAGGAACTAGCTTGCAGTCTCAAAGAAATCCAAGTTTCGCAGCAACCACATCCTGCGACCGTGCAGAAGAAATGCCAACTTTGTCGAAGAAGCGCAAGGTCCCACAGCCTGCACAGGTGTCGGCTGTGACTCGGTGGGCAGTGCGCTCGCCTCTTGAGTCGGGAAGGTTGTGGGTTCAAGTCCCCACTCCGCGGACTTGCGCATGTTAAGCTAGGCTGACACTCCCAGTGCAGTGCTGAGGGTACTGAGGGAGCGCCGCACTGTCGGAGGGGCAGTACTGAGGGAGCGCCGCACTGTCGGAGGGGCAGTACTGAGGGAGCGCCGCACTGTCGGAGGGGCGGTGCTGAGGGAGCGCCGCACTGTCGGAGGGGCAGTACTGAGGGAGCGCCGCACTGTCGGAGGGGCGGTGCTGAGGGAGCGCCGCACTGTCGGAGGGGCGGTGCTGAGGGAGCGCCGCACTGTCGGAGGGGCGGTGCTGAGGGAGCGCCGCACTGTCGGAGGGGCGGTGCTGAGGGAGCGCCGCACTGTCGGAGGGGCGGTGCTGAGGGAGCGCCGCACTGTCGGAGGGGCGGTGCTGAGGGAGCGCCGCACTGTCGGAGGGGCGGTGCTGAGGGAGCGCCGCACTGTCGGAGGGGCGGTGCTGAGGGAGCGCCGCACTGTCGGAGGGGCGGTGCTGAGGGAGCGCCGCACTGTCGGAGGGGCGGTGCTGAGGGAGCGCCGCACTGTCGGAGGGGCGGTGCTGAGGGAGCGCCGCACTGTCGGAGGGGCGGTGCTGAGGGAGCGCCGCACTGTCGGAGGGGCGGTGCTGAGGGAGCGCCGCACTGTCGGAGGGGCGGTACTGAGGGAGCGCCGCACTGTCGGAGGGGCGGTGCTGAGGGAGCGCCGCACTGTCGGAGGTGTGCCATCTGTTGGATGAGACGTTAAACCGAGGCCCCGTCTGCCCCCTTGGGTGGGCGTAAAAGATCCCACGACATCTATTTCGAAGAGCAGGGGAGTTCTCCCCGTTGTCCTGAGGCCAATATTTATCCCTCAATCAACATAACAGAAACAGATGATTTGGGTCATTATCACATTGCTGTCTGTGGGAGCTTGCTGTGTGCAAATTGGCATTTCCCACGTTGCAATATTGACGACCCTCAAAGTACTTCATTGGCTGTAAAGCGCTTTTTCTTTTTTAAACAGCTGGTGGTTGAAGGATGTTACCGCAACTGAGTGGTGATAACTATCAGGAAAAAGTGAACTGTCTGGGGCTCGTTTCTCTCAGAAGGCTGAGGGGTGAGCTGATCCAGATCTTCAAGACCATGATGGGTTTTCGATAGGGTAGGCGTGGAGAAGATGTTCCAACTTGTGGGGGAAGACCAGGACTAGAGGCCATCAATATAAGACTGTCACTAATAAACCCAACTTCTTTACCCAGAGCGGGGTGAGAATGTGGAACTGACCGTGAGGCGAATAGTATCGATGCATTTAAGGGGAACAAAACATAAGAACTAGGTGTGGGAGTATGTCATCCTAAGCTTAAATAAAGGAGACTACAAAGTTATGAGGGTAGTGTTGGCTAAAGTGGACTGGGAAAATAAACTAAAGTATGGGCCGGTTGATGAGCAGTGGCAGGCATTTAAGGAGATATTTCATAACTCAACAAAAATAACCCAATGAGAAGGAAAGACTGTAAGAGAAGGGATAACCATCCGTGGCTAGCTAAGGAAATAAGGGATGGTGTCAAATTGAAAACCAGGACATATAATGTGGCCAAGACTAGTGGGAGGCCAGAGGATTGGGAAACTTTTAAAAGCCAGCAGAGAAGGACAAAAAATAATTGAGAGGGAAGATAGATTATGAAAGTAAACGAGCACGAAATATAAAAACAGATAGTAAGAGTTTCTACAGGTATATAAAAAGGAAAAGAGTGGCTAAAGTAAATGTTGGTCCCCTGGAGGATGAGGCCGGGGAATTAGTAATGGGGAACAGGGAAACGGCAGAGACGTTGAACAAATATTTTGTATCGGTCTTCACGATAGAAGACACTTAAAACATCCCAATAGTGGATAATCAAGGGGCTATAGAGAGCGAGGAACTTAGTACAATCACTATCACTAATGAAGTAGTACTCGGTAAAATAATGGGACTAAAGGCGGACAAGTCCCCTGGACCTGATGGCTTACATCCTAGGGTCTTAACAGAGGTGGCTTCAGAGATAGTGGATGCATTGGTTGTAATCTACCAAAATTCCCTGGATTCTGGGGCGGTCCCAGCAGATTGGAAAATTGCAAATGTAACACCCCCTATTTAAAAAAAGGAGGCAGACAAAAAGCAGGAAACTATGGACCAGTTAGCCTAACATCTGTGGTTGGGAAAATGTTGGAGTCCATTATTAAGGAAGCTGTAGCGGAACATTTGGAAAAGCGTGATTCAATCAAGCAGAGTCAGCATGGATTTATGAAGGGGAAATCATGTTTCACAAATTTGCTGGAGTTCTTTGAGGATGTAACGAGCAGGGTGGATAAAGGGGAACAAGTGGATCTGGTGTATTTGGATTTGCAGAAGGCATTCGATAAGATGCCACAACAGGTTACACAAGATAAAAGTTCACGGGGTTGGGGGTAATATATTAGCCTGGATAGAGGATTGACTAACTAACAGAAAACAGAGAGTCGGGATAAAAGGTCATTGTCCGTTTGGCAATCAGTAACTGGGGGGTGCTGCAGGGATCGGTGCTGGGACCCCAACTATTTACATTCTATATTAATGACTTGGATGAAGGGACCGAGTGTAACGTAGCCAAGTTTGCTGATGATGTAAAGATGGGTGGGAAAGCAAATTGTGAGGAGGGCACAAAATCTGCAAAGGGATATAGCCAGGCTGAGTTAGTGGGCAAAAATTTGGCAGATGGAGTATAATGTGAGAAAATGTGAGGTTATCCACTTTGGCAGAAATAATAGAAAAGCAAATTATAATTTAAATGGAGAAAGATTGCAAAGTGCTGCAGTACAGCGGGACCTGGGGGGTACTGGTGCATGAAACACAAAAGGATAGTATGCAGGTACAGCAAGTGATCAGGAAGTGATCAGCGCGAGTCCGGGGTCGGCGAGAGGCCTATAAAGGCCAGCGGGAGCTCGGAGCAGTCAGTCGAGGAGGCGGGAGCTCGGAGCAGCGCGAGTCCGGGGTCGGCGAGAGGCCTATAAAGGCCAGCGGGAGCTCGGAGCAGTCAGTCGAGGAGGCGGGAGCTCGGAGCAGCGCGAGTCCGGGGTCGGCGAGAGGCCTATAAAGGCCAGCGGGAGTCGAGCAGTTCGAGCAGTCAGTCGAGGAGGCGGGAGCTCGGAGCAGCGCGAGTCCGGGGTCGGCGAGAGGCCTATAAAGGCCAGCGGGAGTCGAGCAGTTCGAGCAGTCAGTCGAGGAGGCGGGAGCTCGGAGCAGCGCGAGTCCGGGGTCGGCGAGAGGCCTATAAAGGCCAGCGGGAGTCGAGCAGTTCGAGCAGTCAGTCGAGGAGGCGGGAGCTCGGAGCAGCGCGAGTCCGGGGTCAGCGAGAGGCGTACCGGTGCAGCTACAGGGAGAAGGCAAAGATACAAAGGTGACGTCACAGCCTAGGGGGTAAGTGATTGGCTGGTGATTGGTGAGTAGTTTTTCTTTTTCTTCTTATATTGGTCAGTAACTTTTAACATTGTTATTACCAGTTTAAGTGTATCTAAGGGTTAAGTCATGGCAGGAGAGCTCGGTCGGGTGTTATGCTCCTCCTGTACCATGTGGGAACTCAGGGACGCTTCCGGTGTCCCTGACGACTATGTGTGCGGGAAGTGTATCCGCCTCCAGCTCCTGACGGTCCGCGTTACGGAATTGGAGCTGAGGGTGGATTTACTCTGGAGCATCCACGATGCTGAGAATGACGTGAGTATCACGTGTAGTGAGTTGGTCTTACCGCAGGGAAAGGGTCCACAGCCAGATAGGGAATGGAAGACCAGCAGGAAGAGTAGAGCAAGGAAGGTAGTGCAGGGGTCCCCTGTGGTCATCCCCCTGCAAAACAGATACACCGCTTTGGGTACTGTTGAGGGGAATGACTCATCAGGGGAGGGCAGCAGCAGCCAAGTTCATGGCACCGTGGCTGGCTCTGCTGCACAGGAGGGCAAGAAAAAGAGTGGGAGAGCGATAGTGATAGGGGATTCAATTGTGAGGGGAATAGATAGGCGTTTCTGCGGCCGCAACCGAGACTCCAGGATGGTATGTTGCCTCCCTGGTGCAAGGGTCAAGGATGTCTCGGAGCGGGTGCAGGACATTCTGAAATGGGAGGGAGAACAGCCAGTTGTCGTGGTGCACATTGGTACCAACGACATAGGCAAAAAAAGGGATGAGGTCCTACGAAACGAATTTAAGGAGCTAGGAGCTAAATTAAAAAGTAGGACCTCAAAAGTAGTAATCTCGGGATTGCTACCAGTGCCACGTGATAGTCAGAGTAGGAATCGCAGGATAGCGCAGATGAATACGTGGCTTGAGCAGTGGTGCAGCAGGGAGGGATTCAAATTCCTGGGGCATTGGGACCGGTTCTGGGGGAGGTGGGACCAGTACAAACCGGACGGTCTGCACCTGGGCAGGACTGGAACCAATGTCCTCGGGGGAGTGTTTGCTAGTGCTGTTGGGGAGGATTTAAACTAATATGGCAGGGGGATGGGAACCAATGCAGGGAGACAGAGGGAAACAAAAAGGAGCCAAAAGCAAAAGACAGAAAGGAGATGAGGAAAAGTGTAGGGCAGAGAAACCCAAGGCAAAGAACAAAAAGGGCCACTGTACAGCAAAATTCTAAAAGGACAAAGGGTGTTAATAAAACAAGCCTGAAGGCTTTGTGTCTTAATGCAAGGAGTATCCGCAATAAGGTGGATGAATTAATTGTGCAAATAGATGTTAACAAATATGATGTGATTGGGATTACGGAGACGTGGCTCCAGGATGATCAGGGCTGGGAACTCAACATTCAGGGGTATTCAACATTCAGGAAGGATAGAATAAAAGGAAAAGGAGGTGGGGTAGCATTGCTGGTTAAAGAGGAGATTAATGCAATAGTTAGGAAAGACATTAGCTTGGATGATGTGGAATCTATATGGGTAGAGCTGCAGAACACCAAAGGGCAAAAAACGTTAGTAGGAGTTGTGTACAGACCTCCAAACAGTAATAGGGATGTTGGGGAGGGCATCAAACAGGAAATTAGGGGTGCATGCAATAAAGGTGTAGCAGTTATAATGGGTGACTTTAATATGCACATAGATTGGGCTAGCCAAACTGGAAGCAATACGGTGGAGGAGGATTTCCTGGAGTGCATAAGGGATGGTTTTCTAGACCAATATGTTGAGGAACCAACTAGGGGGGAGGCCATCTTAGACTGGGTGTTGTGTAATGAGAGAGGATTAATTAGCAATCTCATTGTGCGAGGCCCCTTGGGGAAGAGTGACCATAATATGGTGGAATTCTGCATTAGGATGGAGAATGAAACAGTAAATTCAGAGACCATGGTCCAGAACTTAAAGAAGGGTAACTTTGAAGGTATGAGGCGAGAATTGGCTAGGATAGATTGGCGAATGATACTTAGGGGGTTGACTGTGGATGGGCAATGGCAGACATTTAGAGACCGCATGGATGAAGTACAACAATTGTACATTCCTGTCTGGCGTAAAAATAAAAAGGGGAAGGTGGCTCAACCGTGGCTATCTAGGGAAATCAGGGATAGTATTAAAGCCAAGGAAGTGGCATACAAATTGGCCAGAAATAGCAGCGAACCTGGGGACTGGGAGAAATTTAGAACTCAGCAGAGGAGGACAAAGGGTTTGATTAGGACAGGGAAAATGGAGTACGAGAAGAAGCTTGCAGGGAACATTAAGGCGGATTGCAAAAGTTTCTATAGGTATGTAAAGAGAAAAAGGTTGGTGAAGACAAACATAGGTCCCCTGCAGTCAGAATCAGGGGAAGTCATAACGGGGAACAAAGAAATGGCGGATCAATTGAACAAGTACTTTGGTTCGGTATTCACTAAGGAGGATACAAACAACCTTCCGGATATAAAAGGGGTCAGAGGGTCTAGTAAGGAAGAGGAACTGAGGGAAATCTTTATTAGTCGGGAAATTGTGTTGGGGAAATTGATGGGATTGAAGGCAGATAAATCCCCAGGGCCTGATGGCCTGCATCCTAGAGTACTTAAGGAGGTGGCCTTGGAAATAGCGGATGCATTGACAGTCATTTTCCAACATTCCATTGACTCTGGATCAGTTCCTATGGAGTGGAGGGTAGCCAATGTAACCCCACTTTTTAAAAAAGGAGGGAGAGAGAAAACAGGGAATTATAGACCGGTCAGCCTGACCTCAGTAGTGGGTAAAATGATGGAATCAATTATTAAGGATGTCATAGCAGTGCATCTGGAAAATGGTGACATGATAGGTCCAAGTCAGCATGGATTTGTGAAAGGGAAATCATGCTTGACAAATCTTCTGGAATTTTTTGAGGATGTTTCCAGTAAAGTGGACAAAGGAGAACCAGTTGATGTGGTATATTTGGACTTTCAGAAGGCTTTCGACAAGGTCCCACACAAGAGATTAATGTGCAAAGTTAAAGCACATGGGATTGGGGGTAGTGTGCTGACGTGGATTGAGAACTGGTTGTCAGACAGGAAGCAAAGAGTAGGAGTAAACGGGTACTTTTCAGAATGGCAGGCAGTGACTAGTGGAGTGCCGCAAGGTTCTGTGCTGGGGCCCCAGCTGTTTACATTGTACATTAATGATTTAGACGAGGGGATTAAATGCAGTATCTCCAAATTTGCGGATGATACTAAGTTGTGTGGCAGTGTGAGCTGCGAGGAGGATGCTATTAGGCTGCAGAGTGACTTGGATAGGTTAGGTGAGTGGGCAAATGCATGGCAGATGAAGTATAATGTGGATAAATGTGAGGTTATCCACTTTGGTGGTAAAAACAGAGAGACAGACTATTATCTGAATGGTGACAGATTAGGAAAAGGGAAGGTGCAACGAGACCTGGGTGTCATGGTACATCAGTCATTGAAGGTTGGCATGCAGGTACAGCAGGCGGTTAAGAAAGCAAATGGCATGTTGGCCTTCATAGCGAGGGGATTTGAATACAGGGGCAGGGAGGTGTTGCTACAGTTGTACAGGGCCTTGGTGAGGCCACACCTGGAGTATTGTGTACAGTTTTGGTCTCCTAACTTGAGGAAGGACATTCTTGCTATTGAGGGAGTGCAGCGAAGGTTCACCAGACTGATTCCCGGGATGGCGGGACTGACCTATCAAGAAAGATTGGATCAATTGGGCTTGTATTCACTGGAGTTCAGAAGAATGAGAGGGGACCTCATAGAAACGTTTAAAATTCTGACGGGTTTAGACAGGTTAGATGCAGAAAGAATGTTCCCAATGTTGGGGAAGTCCAGAACCAGGGGTCACAGTCTGAGGATAAGGGGTAAGCCATTTAGGACCGAGATGAGGAGAAACTTCTTCACCCAGAGAGTGGTGAACCTGTGGAATTCTCTACCACAGAAAGTAGTTGAGGCCAATTCACTAAATATATTCAAAAGGGAGTTAGATGAAGTCCTTACTACTCGGGGGATCAAGGGTTATGGCGAGAAAGCAGGAAGGGGGTACTGAAGTTTCATGTTCAGCCATGAACTCATTGAATGGCGGTGCAGGCTAGAAGGGCTGAATGGCCTGCTCCTGCACCTATTTTCTATGTTTCTATGTTTCTATGTTTCTAATCTTGGCCTTTATTGCAAAGGGGGATAGAGTACAAGAGTAGGCTAGGCCTATACTCATTGGAGTTGAGAAGATGCACTGTGCCTGGAGTATTGTGTACAATTTTGGTCTCCTTACCGAAGGAAGGATATACTTGCCATTTGAGGGAGTGCAGCGAAGGTTCACCAGACTGATTCCTGGGATGGGGGATTGTCCTATGAGCAGACTGGGCCGATATTCTCGAGTTTAGAAGAATGAGAGGTGATCTCATTGAAACATACCAGATTCTGAGGGGGATTGACAGGGTAGATGCAGGGAGGATGTTTCCCCCGGGCTGGGGAGTCTAGAACCGAGGGTCACACAGTCTCAGGATAAGGGGTCGGCCATTTAGGACTGAGATGAGGAGGAATTTCTTCACTCAGAGGGGGGTGGATCTTTGGAATTCTCTGCCCCAGAGGGCTGTGGAGGCTCCGTCGTTGAGTACATTCAAGACAGATTTAAGGGATATGGAGATAGGGCAGGCTGGTGAAGTTGACTTTCATGATCAGCCATGATCTTGTTGAATGGCTGGAGCAGGCTCAGATAAGAACATAAGAAACAGGAGCAGGAGTTGGCCATTCGGCCCCTCGAGCCTGCTCCGCCATTTAATACGACCATGGCTGATCTGATCATGGACTCAGCTCCACTTCCCCGCCCGCTCCCCATTACCCTTCACTCCCTTATCGCTCAAAAATCTGTCTATCTCCACCTTAAATATATTCAATGACCCAGCCTCCACAGCTCTCTGGGGCAGAGAATTCCACAGATTTACAACCCTCTGAGAGAAGAAATTTCTCCTCATCTCAGTTTTAAATGGGCGGCCACTAATTCTAAGACCATGCCCCCTAGTTTAATTTCCCCTATGAGTGGAAATATCCTCTCTGCATCCACCTTGTCGAGCCCCCTCATTCTTCTGAATTCCAATGAGTAGAGGCCCAACCTCCTCAACCTATCTTCATAAGTCAACCCCCTCATCTCCGGAATCAACCGAGTGAACCTTCTCTGAACTGCCTCCAAAGCAAGTATATCCTTTTGTAAATATGGAAACCCAACTGCACGCAGTACTCCAGGTGTGGCCTCACCAATACCCTGTCTAACTGTAGCAAGACTTCCCTGCTTTTATACTCCATCCCCTTTGCAATAAAGGCCAAGATACCATTGGCCTTCCTGATCACTTGCTGTACCTGCATACTGACCTTTTGTGTTTCATGCACAAGTACCCCCAGGTCCCGCTGTACTGCAGCACTTTGTAACCTCTTTCCATTTAAATTGTTTTTTTATTTTTTCTGCCAAAGTGGATCGCCTCTCACTTTCCCACATTTATACTCCCTCTGCCAAATGTGCCTTCCCGATTGCTAGACGCAAGGCTCCATGTCAACCTGAAATGAACCAGCAGCTCACTGTGAATCCGCAGAGAACCAAAGCTGTTGTCGGCATCCGACCTGGGCTGATCCCTCTCGATGGAAAGTGAAACAATTGCACGTAGCTCCATTTGGAACTCAGACAGCCAGGCGAGGCGGAGTGAGGGGGGGCGGGGTAAAAAAACAAAACTATTGTTTTATTTCTTAATCGTGCGTTTGTAAATCAAACTGCCACTGGGGAAAATGATGCACGTTTTTACATTTCATTCGCATTTCCTAATCAGAAAATTATTTCCAAAGGAAAAAAAAACGCCACACGTGTCTTTTACGCCTGTTGTGAATTGAGAGTTACGTGCGGAAAGCATCTGCACAGCTTCCGGCTCGTTGGCAGGAGCCACTCTGACTTCTGCACAGTCTCTGGCTCGTTGGCAGGAGCCACTCTTGACTTCTGCACAGTCTCCGGCTCGTTGGCAGGAGCCACTCTTGACTTCTGCACCGTCTCCGGCTCGTTGGCAGGAGCCACTCTGACTTCTGCACAGTCTCCGGCTCGTTGGCAGGAGCCACTCTTGACTTCTGCACAGCCTCTGGCTCGTTGACAAGAGCCACTCAAATTTACCGCCTCCCCCCGGCCCCTTCAGTTGGTGATTTTGAAGAACTGCTGCTCTTAAAAATGTAACGGTGGAGGAACTGCCTAGCGTTTGCAAGAGATCCAGTAACGGCGACACAGGCTTCAGATTAGTTTCGGCTTTAAAGTGCAGAGTTTTAAAAAAAAAAAAAATTGGTATCTTGTAGCAACGTTTCCTCCGCCCTTTGACACGCAGTGCTGAGGGAGCGCCGCACTGTCGGAGGGGCAGTGCTGAGGGAGCGCCGCACTGTCGGAGGGGCGGTACTGAGGGAGCGCCGCACTGTCGGAGGGGCAGTACTGAGAGAGCGCCGCACTGACGGAGGGGCGGTACTGAGGGAGCGCCGCACTGTCGGAGGGGCAGTACTGAGGGAGCGCCGCACTGTCGGAGAGGCGGTGCTGAGGGAGCGCCGCACTGTCGGAGGGGCAGTACTGAGGGAGCGCCGCACTGTCGGAGGGGCAGTACTGAGGGAGCGCCGCACTGTCGGAGGGGCAGTACTGAGGGAGCACCGCACTGTCGGAGGGGCAGTACTGAGGGAGCGCCGCACTGTCGGAGGGGCGGTACTGAGGGAGCACCGCACTGTCGGAGGGGCAGTACTGAGGGAGCGCCGCACTGTCGGAGGGGCGGTGCTGAGGGAGCGCCGCACTGTCGGAGGGGCGGTACTGAGGGAGCGCCGCACTGTCGGAAGGGCGGTACTGAGGGAGCGCCGCACTGTCGGAGGGGCGGTACTGAGGGAGCGCCGCACTGTCGGAGGGGTAGTACTGAGGGAGCGCCGCTCTATCGGAGGGGCAGTACTGAGGGAGCGCCGCACTGTCGGAGGGGCAGTACTGAGGGAGCGCCGCACTGTCGGAGGGGCAGTACTGAGGGAGTGCCGCACTGTCGGAGAGGCAGTACTGAGGGAGCGCCGCACTGTCGGAGGGGCCGTACTGAGGGAGCGCCGCACTGTCGGAGGGGCAGTACTGAGGGAGTGCCGCACTGTCGGAGGGGCAGTACTGAGGGAGTGCCGCACTGTCGGAGGGGCAGTACTGAGGGAGCGTCGCACTGTCGGAGGGGCAGTACTGAGGGAGCGCCGCACTGTTGGAAGGGCAGTTCTGAGGGAGCGCCGCACTGTCGGAGGGGCAGTACTGAGGAAGCGTTAAGGGAAGCGGGGGAGAGGTTCGGATCCAGCCTGGATCAGTGGCTGATGCTCCTTGCTGAAAAGTGTGGACGCATGCTACATAAAACGGGGCTCTGCGGCTGCTAACCCAAGAAGTCCACAAATTGGTGGTTCGTTGGCCGGCTGCAGCCACGTGTCAGATGGCAGTGGAATCGTTGATACAGGAAACCAATAAAAAAAAAACAACACTCCACGCTTCAAAGCCGGGACTAATCTGAAGCCGACTGTGTCGCCTTTAATGGATCGCTTGCAAAGGCTGGGCAGTTCCCCCTCCAACGTCTCATTTTTAAAAAGCACAGCGCAGCAGTGCTTCATAATCACCAACTGAAGGGGAGTGGGGGTAAATCGTGGGACTCCTGCCAACGAGAAGTCACAGTGGCTCCTGCCAACGAGCCTGAAGCTGTGCTGAAGTCACAGTGGCTCCTGCCAACGAGCCTGAAGCTGTGCTGAAGTCACAGTGGCTCCTGCCAACGAGCCTGAAGCTGTGCTGAAGTCACAGTGGCTCCTGCCAGCGAGCCTGAAGCTGTGCTGAAGTCACAGTGGCTCCTGCCAACGAGCCTGAAGCTGTGCAGATACATTCTGCACGTAACGTCCGATCACACATTTAAAAAAATAACAAACGGAGGTCTGCGTAAAAGACAACTCGAGCGTTTTTTCCCCCCCTTGTTGGAAATAATTTTATGATCAAGAAATGCAAATAAAATGTTTTAAGTGCATCGTTTTCCCCATTAGCATTAAATCATCCGTTGTTTATAAATCAGCTCCTCCGCTGCTGAAGCCCTCATTCGTGCCTTTGTTACCTCCAGACTTGACTATTCCACCGCACTCCTGGCTGGCCTCCCACATTCTACCCGACGTAAACTCGGTGATCCAAAACTCAGCTGCCCCCATGTCCTAACTCGCACCGAGTCCCGCTCACCCATCACCCCCTGTGCTCACTGACCCCGTGTCCTAACTCACACCGAGTCCCGCTCACCCATCGCCCCCTGTGCTCGCTGCCCCTGTGTCCTAACTTGCACCGAGTCCCGCTCACCACACACCCCCTGTGCTCTCTGACTCCGTGTCCTAACTCGCACCCAGTCCCGCTCACCCATCACCTTCCTGTGCTCGCTGACCTACATTGGGCCCCGGTTAAGCAACGCCTCAATTTCAAAGTTCTCTATCCTTATTGAAACGTATAAGATTCTGAGACGGCTCAACAGGATAGATGCAGAGAGGATGTTTCCCCTCGTGGGGGAATCTAGAACTAGGGGGCATAGCTGCACAATAAGGTGCCGCCTATTTAGAACTGAGTTGAGGAGGAATTTCTTCTCTGAGGGTTGTAAATCTGTGGAATTCTCTGCTCCAGAGAGCTGTGGAGGCTGGGACATTGAATATATTTAAGGTGGAGATAGACAGATTTTTGAGCGATAAGGGTGTTGAGGGTTATGGGGAGCGGGCAGGGAAGTGGACCTGAGTCCATGATCGGATCAGCCATGATCGTATTAAATGGCAGAGCAGGCTCGAGGGGCCGAATGGCCGACTCCTGCTCCTATTTCTTATGTTACGTTCAGGGCAGTCGGGCAATAAATATCCGTCGCTCATTCTCTCTGGAAGATGGCAACTTCTCTAAACCCACTTCTGCTTCCCTCGTTTTGGGAAGTCCGGCCGGAACACTGAGAGAAAATAAACCTGACACTGGAACTGAGCACGTGCAACAATCTCCGATGCGTTGGCAGCAGTCACATCCCCTCATCGAGCCAATCCAATGTCTGCATGATTTGTTGCTCTGTGTATTCGGGCAAATGAGAGTCGGTATTTCCGCAGACCTCCTCCGTCTATCGTGAATGTTATTTAATTTGAGACCTTCCGGTAGTTTGCGCATCGTTGGCAGGAGTCACTCAGTCTCAGAAATTGGAGGGTTGGGATGGAAGCTGTGGGCCTGCCACCTGTTCCCTGGCTTCTTGTGGTCAGGCCAAGGGTCTCCCTGGCATGTCTCGGAATTCTAGCGTCTTGTGACCGTGAACACCAGCCGTAGAAAGTTAGCATGTAGGTACAGCTAGCAATATTAGCAAGGCCAATGGAATGTTGGCCTTTATTGCAAAAGGATTAGGAGTATAAGAACGTAAGAAATAGGAGCAGGAGTAGGCCATACGGCCTCTCGAGCCTGCTCCGCCATTCGATACGATCATGGCTGATCCGATCATGCAAGACCATCGGCAGGCCGGGTCCATTGGAGGGAGTGACATGCGGCTGCCCGTCCCGGAAATCGGCATGGTCCCGGCCTGCAAGACCATCGGCAGGCCTGGGCCATTGGAGGGAGCAGCATGCGGCGACATACCACTGCAGGGAGCAGCGCGTGCTGCTGCAGGAGGGCGACGGCTGCGAAGCCAGGTCACTGATTGCAGTGCGGGCAGGCACAGCAGGAGGGGGGGAAGGAGCAGTGAGAGATTGTAGAGGGAAGTGACTGGGGCCCAGGAGAGGCGTGGATCTGGGGCCCAGGGGCAGCACGGACCAGCCCACACTGTACGATATGTGCGCGCACTGGGCCTGTGCAGCAGAGCTGGTCTCCAGTCGTCCTGGTTAACCCTTGCCACTGGACCAAGACCTCGTTCTGTCAAGCCCCGTGTGGTGGCTGGTGTGCAACGGTCACCCCACGTTAAAAAAAAATCCACCCACAGGCATCTTCCACCCTTCAGGATGTAGTTCGGGATCCGGAATATTAGGTCCTTCATTGAAACACCTGGGAACTCACCCCTTATTGGTGTGGAAGCAAGTCATCCTCGTTTCGAGGGACTGCCTATGATGATGGCTGATCCGATCATGGACTCAGGCCCACTTCCCCGCCCGCTCCCCATAACCCCATAACCCCTTATCGGTTCAGAAACTGTCTATCTCTGTCTTAAATCCATTCAATGTCCCAGCCTCCACAGCTCTCTGGGGCAGAGAATTCCACAGATTTACAACCCTCTGAGAGAAGAAATTCCTCCTCATCTCAGTTTTAAATGGGCGGCCCCTTATTCTAAGACCATGCCCCCTAGTTCTAGTCTCCCCCATCAGTGGAAACATCCTCTCTGCATCCACCCTGTCGAGCCCCCTCATAATCTTATACGTTTCGATAAGATCACCTCTCATTCTTCTGAACTCCAATGAGTAGAGGCCCAACCTGCTCAACCTTTCCTCATAAGTCAACCCCCTCTTCTCTGGAATCAAGCGAGTGAACCTTCTCTGAACTGCCTCCAAAGCAAGTATAAGAGTAAAGACATCTTACTGCAATTATACAGGGCCCTGGTGAGACCGCACCTGGAGTATTGTGTACAATTTTGGTCTCCTTACCTAAGGAAGGATATACTTGCCATTGAGGGAGTACAGCGAAGGTTCACCAGACTGATTCCTGGGATGTGGGGGGATTGTCCTATGAGGAAAGATTGAGCAGACTGGGCCCATAGTCTCTCGAGTTTAGAAGAATGAGAGGTGATCTCATTGAAACAGACCAGATTGTGAGGGGGATTGACAGGATAGATGCAGGGAGGGTGTTTCCCCCGGGCTAGGGAATCTAGAACCAGGGGTCTCACAGTCTCGGGATAAGGGGTCGGCCATTTAGGACTGAGGTGAGGAGGAATTTCTTCACTCGGAGGGGGGTGAATCTTTGGAATTCTCTGCCCGAGGGCTGTGGAGGCTCAGTCGTTGAGTGTATTCAAGGCTGAGATCGGTAGATTGTTGGGCATCGAGGGATCGTGTGGGAAAGTGGAGTTGAGGTCAATGATCAGCCGTGATCATATTGAATGGCAGAGCACGCTCGAGGGGCTGACTGGCCGACTCCTGCTCCTAATACTTGTGTTCTGCTGTATATTTGAATTGTGGCAGGGTTTACAATTCAGGCAGTCTGGTCACCACATTAGTAACATAGAAACATAGAAAATAGGTGCAGGAGCAGGCCCTTCAGCCCTTCTAGCCTGCACCGCCATTCAATGAGTTCATGGCTGAACATGAAACTTCAGTACCCCCTTCCTGCTTTCACGCCATAACCCTTGATCCCCCGAGTAGTAAGGACTTCATCTAACTCCCTTTTGAATATATTTAGTGAATTGGCCTCAACTACTTTCTGTGGTAGAGAATTCCACAGGTTCACCACTCTGGGTGAAGAAGTTTCTCCTTATCTCGGTCCTAAATGGCTTACCCCTTATCCTTAGACTGTGACCCCTGGTTCTGGACTTCCCCAACATTGGGAACATTCTTCCTGCATCCAACCTGTCCAAACCCGTCAGAATTTTAAACGTTTCTATGAGGTCCCCTCTCACTCTTCTGAACTCCAGTGAATACAAGCCCAGTTGATCCAGTCTTTCTTGATAGGTCAGTCCCACCATCCCGGGAATCAGTCTGGTGAATCTTCGCTGCACTCCCTCAATAGCAAGAATGTCCTTCCTCAAGTTAGGAGACCAAAACTGTACACAATACTCCAGGTGTGGCCTCACCAAGGCCCTGTACAACTGTAGCAACACCTCCCTGTCCCTGTACTCAAATCCCCTCGCTATGAAGGCCAACATGCCATTTGCTTTCTTAACCGCCTGCTGTACCTGCATGCCAACCTTCAATGACTGATGTACCATGACACCCAGGTCTCGTTGCACCTTCCCTTTTCCAAATCTGTCACCATTCAGATAATAGTCTGTCTCTCTGTTTTTACCACCAAAGTGGATAACCTCACATTTATCCACATTATACTTCATCTGCCACGCATTTGCCCACTCACCTAACCTATCCAAGTCACTCTGCAGCCTCATAGCATCCTCCTCGCAGCTCACACTGCCACCCAACTTGGTGTCATCCGCAAATTTGGAGATACTACATTTAATCCCCTCGTCTAAATCATTAATGTACAATATAAACAGCTGGGGCCCCAGCACAGAACCCTGCGGTACCCCACTAGTCACTGCCTGCCATTCTGAAAAGTACCCATTTACTCCTACTCTTTGCTTCCTGTCTGACAACCAGTTCTCAATCCACGTCAACACACTACCCCCAATCCCATGTGCTTTAACTTTGCACATCAATCTCTTGTGTGGGACCTTGTCGAAAGCCTTCTGAAAGTCCAAATATACCACATCAACTGGTTCTCCTTTGTCCACTCTACTGGAAACATCCTCAAAAAATTCCAGAAGATTTGTCAAGCATGATCTCCCTTTCACAAATCCATGCTGACTTGGACCTATCATGTCACCATTTTCCAAATGCGCTGCTATGACATCCTTAATAATTGATTCCATCATTTTACCCACTACTGAGGTCAGGCTGACCGGTCTATAATTCCCTGCTTTTTCTCTCCCTCCTTTTTTAAAAAGTGGGGTTACATTGGCTACCCGCCGCTCGATAGGAACTGATCCAGAGTCAATGGAATGTTGGAAAAGGATGTGATTGCACTGGAGAGGGTGCAGAGGAGATTTACCAGGATGTTGCACTGGAGAGGGTGCAGAGGCGATTTACCAGGATGTTGCACTGGAGATGGTGCAGAGGAGATTTACCAGGATGTTGCACTGGAGAGGGTACAGAGGAGATTTACCAGGATGTTGCCTGGACTGGAGAATTTTAGATGAGGAAAGATTGGATAGGCTGGGTCTGTTTTCTTTGGAACAGAGGAGGCTGAGAGGAGACCTGATTGAGGTGTATAAAATGATGAGGGGCCTGGATAGAGTGGATAGGAAGGACCTGTTTCCCTTGGCAGAAGGGTCAACAACCAGGGGGCACAAATTGAAAGTAATTGGCGGGAGGTTTAGAGGGGGTTTGAGGGGAAATGTCTTCACCCAGAGGGTGGTGGGGGTCTGGGGCGGAACTCACGGCCTGAAAGGGTGGTAGAGGCAGAAACCCTCACCACATTTGGATGTGCACTTGAAGTGCCGTAACCTACAGGGCTATGGACCGAGAGCGGGAAAGTGGGATTAGGCTGGGTAGCTCTTGGTCGGCCGGCACGGACACGATGGGTCGAAATGGCCTCCTTCCGTGCTGTAAATTTCTGTGATTTTATCATCCAAAGTATGAATCGGTCTATCGGTCCAACTGGATTGCAATAAAGCTGACAAAATGTGCTCTGCACAGAGGCTATCTGAGCAGTAAAGTGTCATCATCGGAGGCAGTCCCTCGGAACCGAGGAAGACTTGCTTCCACTCTAAACATGAGTCCTTCGGTGGCTGAACAGTCCAATACGGGAACCACAGTCCCTGTCACAGGTGGGACAGATAGACGTTGAAGGAAGGGGAGGGTGGGACTGGTTTGCCGCACGCTCCTTCCGCTGCCTGCGCTTGGTTTCTGCACGCTCTCGGCGACGAGACTCGAGGTGCTCAGCGCCCTCCTGGATGCACTCCCTCCACTTAGGGCGGACTGGTCTTTGGCCAGGGACTCCCAGGTGTCGGTGTGGATGTTGCACTTTATCAGGGAGGGCTTTGAGGGTGGTCCCTTGTAACGTTTCCTCTGCCCACCGTTTGCCCGTGAAGGAGTTCCGAGTAGAGCGCTTGCTTTGGGGAGTCTCGTGTCTGGGGGCCATGCGGACAATGTGGCCCTGCCCAGCGGAGCTGGTCGAGTGTGGTCAGTGCTTCGATGCTGGGGATGTTGGGCCTGGTCGAGGACGCTAACGTGCGTGCGTCCTGCCAATAGATTTGCAGGATCTTATGGAGGTGGTACTTCAGTGTTTTGAGGTGTCTCCTGTACATAGTCCACATCTTTGGGCCATACAGGAGGGCGGGTATCACTACAGCCCTGTGGACCATGAGCTCGGTGCCGGGTTTCAAGTTCCTGGTCTTCAATCTCTCTCTTTCTCAGCTGGCGTGCAGCTAAATTATAGAACAAATGAGAATCTGTTTTTGCAGTGTAGGAACATGCCGCAACATCTCTGACACCGGATCTAAAGTACTTGTTGAACTGTTTTGTTCATGTGTAAATAGAACTCGGTTAATCAAACATGCTGTCGGAGGCCAGTGACATTGTGTTGTCTTTGATGGTGCAACGCACTTGTGCAATGTAGGGATTTATTTTATTACCTATCGCAATTAACCTTCTGAAAGACGAGGTTGACTGAGGTTAGTGTAGCAATATCTGCTATTTTTTAATTAAAATATCAACATCTGATGAGACAATAGAAGCCAGATAGTATTGTTTTTCCTTATAAGATAGAAAGATTTGCAAAGGGATATGTCCACAGATCCCTGAAGGTAGCAGGCTAGGTGGGTAAGGTGGTTAAGAAGGCATACGGAATACTTGCCTTTATTAGTCGAGGCATAGAATAAAAGAGCAGGGAGGTTATGCTTGAACTGAATAAAACACTGGTTAGGCCACAGCTGGAGTACTGCGTGCAGTTCTGGTCACCACATTACAGGAAGGATGTGAATGCACTGGAGAGGATACAGAGGAGATTTACCAGGATGTTGCACTGGAGAGGGTACAGAGGAGATTTACCCGGATGTTGCACTGGAGAGGGTACAGAGGAGATTTACCAGGATGTTGCACTGGAGAGGGTACAGAGGAGATTTACCCGGATGTGATTGCACTGGAGAGGGTACAGAGGAGATTTACCAGGAAGTTGCACTGGAGAGGGTACAGAGGAGATTTACCAGGATGTGATTGCACTGGAGAGGGTACAGAGGAGATTTACCAGGGTGTTGCCTGGACTGGAGAATTTTAGCGATGAGGAAAGATTGGATAGGCTGGGTTTGTTTTCTTTGGAACAGAGGAGGCTGAGGGGAGACCTGATTGAGGTGTATAAAATGATGAGGGGCCTGGATAGAGTGGATAGGAAGGACCTGTTTCCCTTGGCAGAGGGGTCAACAACCAGGGGGCAAAGATTGAAAGTAATTGGGGGGAGGTTTAGAGGGGATTTGAGGGGAAATGTCTTCACCCAGAGGGTGGTGGGGGTCTGGGGCGGAACTCACGGCCTGAAAGGGTGGTAGAGGCAGAAACCCTCACCACATTTGGATGTGCACTTGACGTACCGTAACCTACAGGGCTACGGACCGAGAGCGGGAAAGTGGGATTAGGCTGGGTAGCTCTTGGTCGGCCGGCACGGACACGATGGGCCGAAATGGCCTCCTTCCGTGCGGTACATTTCTGTGATTTGATGATTTATATAGCGCCTTTCACGACTACCAGATGTCCCAAAGCGCATTGCAGCCAATGAAGTCTTTCTGGAGTGTAGTCACTGTTGTAATGTGGGAAACGCCAATTTGCGCACAGCAAGCTCCCACAAACAGCGATGTGATAATGACCCAGATCGTCTGTTTTTTATGTTGATTGAGGGATAAATATTGGCCCCAGGGCACCTGGGAGAACAACCCTGCTCTTCTTCAAATAATGGCCGTGGGATCTGAGAGGGCAGTCGGGGCCCGGGTTTAACGACTCATCTGAAAGACGGCCCCTCCGACAGTCCGGCGCTCCCTCAGTACTGCCCCTCCGACAGTGCTGCACTCCCTCAGTACCGCCCCTCCGACAGTCCGGCGCTCCCTCAGTACCGCCCCTCCGACAGTCCGGCGCTCCCTCAGTACCGCCCCTCCGACAGTCCGGCGCTCCCTCAGTACTGCCCCTCCGACAGTGCGGCACTCCCTCAGTACTGCCCCTCCGACAGTGCGGCGCTCCCTCAGCACTGCCCCTCCTACAGCGCAGTACGCTGCTCCCTCAGTAACACCCCTCCGACAGCACAGAACGGCGCTCCCTCAGTACCCCCCTCGACAGTGCGGCACTCCCTCAGCACCGCCCCTCCGACAGTGCGGTGCTCCCTCAGTACCACCCCTCCGACAGTGCGGCTCTCCCTCAGCACTGCGCTGGGAGTGTCTGCCTATATTTTTGTGCCCAAGTCTCTGGAGTGGGACTTGATCCCACAGCCTGCTAACTCAGAGGCGTGGGTGCTGTCCACTGGACGATAACCGACCAGAAGCGAGGCAGAGAGGTTGAGGCAGGGAATTCCAGAGCTTGGTGCCCAGGCAGCTGAAGGCAGGGCCACTGATGGTGGAGCGATTGAAACTAAAGGGGTTCGGCGCGGATGTGGCCAGAATTGGAGGAGCGCAGAGATCTGAGAGTTTCGGGGCTGGAGGGGTGAGACCAGTGGAGCATTTGTCAATCCATTATATGGAGGTGGAAAGGGACAGTCTTGGTGATGGGGACCATAAGGGGTCAGTTATGAACAGTCTGGTTCAGCCTTGGACTGTGGCCAAGGAGCGGTGAGGTGAGGGGGGGGGGGGCGGGGGCGGGAACGGGAACCGGAGTCGGGGGTGAGAGAACAGAGTTTGTGGCCTCAACCGAAGACAATGGCTTCGCTCTCCCCAATATTTAACGGGAGGAACTATCTGCTGGTCCAATACCGGTTGTCGGACAAGCTGCGGGACAAATCCTCTGCCGCACCTCATTTCTTAACAGTCGGAAAAATAGTCTTTCCTTTCTCTGTTGCAATACAGATGTGGAACAGTTGGCCATTGACTGGTTGACGGGCAATTTCTACTTTGTCGATGATGTTGACGACCGCATATTCGTGTGCAACAAAAATGGAGACACCTGTGTCATACTTCTCGACGTGGAACTGTACAACCCCAAGAGCATTGCCTTGGATCCAACGATGGGGTGAGTTTTCTCTCTCTGTCTGCCTGTCTTCTTTATCTCTCCCCCCCCCCCCCCGCCCCAATATGGGAGACGAAGATCACAATATTTAATGTGGCCAGTTGTTACATACTGCTCCGCCATTTAATACGATCATGGCTGATCCGATCATGGACACAGCTCCACTTCCCCGCCCGCTCCCCATAACCCTTCACTCCCTTATCACTCAAAAATCTGTCTATCTCCGCCTTAAATATATTCAATGTCCCAGCCTCCACAGCTCTCTGGGGCAGAGAATTCCACAGATTTACAACCCTCTGAGAGAAGAAATTCCTCCTCATCTCAGTTTTAAATGGGCGGCCCCTTATTCTAAGACCATGCCCCCTAGTTCTAGTCTCCCCCATCAGTGGGAACATCCTCTCTGCATCCACCTTGTCGAGCCCCCTCATAATCTTATACGTTTCGATAAGATCGCCTCTCATTCTTCTGAATTCCAATGAGTAGAGGCCCAACCTACTCAACCTTTCCTCATAAGCCAACCCCCTCATCTCCGGAATCAACCGAGTGAACCTTCTCTGAACTGCCTCCAAAACAAGTATATCCTTTCGTAAATATGGAAACCAAAACTGCACGCAGTACTCCAGGTGTGGCCTCACCAATACCCTGTATAACTGGAGCAAGACTTCCCTGCTTTTATACTCCATCCTCTTTGCAATAAAGGCCAAGATTCCATTGGCCTTCCTGATCACTTGCTGTACCTGCATACTATCCTTTTGTGTTTCATGCACAAGTACCCCCAGGTCCTGCTGTACTGCAGCACTTTGTAATCTTTCTCCATTTAAATAATAACTTGCTCTTTGATTTTTTTTTGCCAAATTGCATGACCTCACATTTCTGATCTTCGACTTCATCTCTACTTTCCCGCCCGCTCCCCATAATCCTTCGATCTCCTTAATATTCAAAAATCTCTCGATCTCAGCCTTGAATATTCTCAACGACTGAGCCTCCACAGCCCTCTGGGGCAGAGAATTCCAAAGATTCACCCCCCTCCGAGTGAAGAAATTCCTCCTCATCTCAGTCCTAAATGGCCGCCCCTTATCCTGAGACTGTGACCCCTGGTTCTAGACTCCCCAGCCCGGGGCAAACATCCTCTCTGCATCTACCCTGTCGAGCCCTGTAAGAATTTTGCATGTTGTGGGGCTGGAGCAGATTACTGAGATGAGTGACGGCCATGAAGGGATTTGTAAACAAGGATGAGAATTTTGAAATCGAGGCGTTGCTTAACCGGGAGCCAATGCCATCATCATTATCATCATAGGCTGTCCCTCGGAATCGAGGAAGACTTGCTTCTACTCTTAGAATGAGGCGTTAGGTGGCTGAACAGTCCAATACGGGAACCACAGTCCCTGTCACAGGTGGGACAGATAGACGTTGAGGGGAGGGAAGGGGAGTGTGGGACTGGTTTGCCGCACGCTCCTTCCTCTGACTGCGCTTGCTTTCTGCATGCTCTCGGCGACAAGACTCGAGGTGCTCAGCACCCTCCCGGATGCACTTCCTCCACTTAGGGCGGACTGGTCTTTGGCCAGGGACTCCCAGGTGTCGGTGGGGATGTTGCACTTTATCAGGGAGGCTTTGAGGGTGATCCCTGTAACGTTTCCTCTGCCCACCTTTGGCTCGTTTGCCATGAAGGAGTTCCGAGTAGAGCGCTTGCTTTGGGAGTCTCGTGTCAGGGGCATGCGGACAATGTGGCCTGCCCAGCGGAGCTGATCGAGTGTGGTCAGTGCTTCAATGCTGGGGATGTTGGCCTGGTCGGGGGCGCTAATGTTGGTAACCAAGAGCCAATGTAGGGCAGCGAGCACAGGGGGTGATGGGTGAGCGGGACTCGGTGTGAGTTAGGACACGGGGTCAGTGAGCACAGGGGGTGATGGGTGAGTGGGACTGGGTGTGAGTTAGGACACCGGGGCAGTGAGCACAGGGGGTGATGTGTGAGTTAGGACACGGGGTCAGTGAGCACAGGGGGTGATGGGTGAGCGGGACTCGGTGCGAGTTAGGACACGGGGTCAGTGAGCACAGGGGGTGATGGGTGAGTGGGACTCGGTGTGAGTTAGGACACTGGGCAGTGAGCACAGGGGATGATGGGTGAGTGGGACTGGGTGTGAGTTAGGACACGGGGTCAGCGAGCACAGGGGGTGATGGGTGAGTGGGACTGGGTGTGAGTTAGGACACGGGGTCAGCGAGCACAGGGGGTGATGGGTGAGTGGGACTGGGTGCGAGTTAGGACACGGGGTCAGCAAGCACAGGGGGTGATGGGTGAGCGGGACTGGGTGCGAGGTCGGACACGAGGGCAGCCGAGTTTTGGATCACCTCTAGTTTACGTCGGGTAGAATGTGGGAGGCCAGCCAGGAGTGCGTTGGAATAGTCAAGTCTGGAAGTAACAAAGACACGGACGAATGGAAACATTCTGTCTGTATCCACTCGATGAAAACCTTTCATAATTTTAAAGATCTCTATTCGATCACCCCTGAGTACAGCGGGACCTGGGGGTTACTTGTGCATGAAACACAAAAGGAAAGTACGCAGGTCCAGCAAGTGATCAGGAAGGCCAATGGTATCTTGGCCTTTATTGCAAAGGGGATGGAGTATAAAAGCAGGGAAGTCTTGCTCCAGTTATACAGGGTATTGGTGAGGCCACACCTGGAGTACTGCGTGCAGTTTTGGTCTCCGTATTTACGAAAGGATATACTTGCTTTGGAGACAGTTCAGAGAAGGTTCACTCGGTTGATTCCGGAGATGAGGGGGTTGACATATGAGGAAAGGTTGAGTAGGTTGGGCCTCTACTCATTGGAGTTCAGAAGAATGAGAGGTGATCTTATCGAAACGTATAAGATAATGAGGGAGCTCGACAAGGTGGATGCAGAGAGGATGTTTCCACTGATGGGGGAGACTAGAACTAGGGGGCATGGTCTTAGAATAAGGGGCCGGCCATTTAAAACTGAAATGACGAGGAATTTCTTCTCTCAGAGGGTTGTAAATCTCTAGAATTCTCTGCCCCAGAGAGCTGTGGAGGCTGGGACATTGAATATATTTAAGGTGGAGATAGACAGATTTTTGAGCGATAAGGGAGTGAAGGGTTATGGGGAGCGGGCAGTTCCTCTTGTACCAACTCGTGGGCTTAAACGGAGCATGCCACTTCAGGGAGTAGAACATGCTGGTGCAGGAGGGCGACGGCAGTGAAGAGGGTGACTGGATTGGTCGTCACCATAATCCAGGTCGGTGATTGGAGTGTGGGCAGGAACAGCAGGAGCGGTGAGGTCGGGGCGAAGGAACGGCGAGAGATTGTAGAGGGATGTGACTGGGGCCCAGAAGAGCCGAGGGCCCCAGGGGCAGCACGGGCCCAGCCCACACTGTGTGCGATATGTGTGGGCGCACTGGGTCCGTGCAGCAGAGCAGGTCTCCAGTCGTCCTGGTTAACCCTTGCCCCTGGACCAAGACCTCGCTCTGTCAAGCCCCGTGTGGTGGCTGGTGTACATCGGTCACCCCACGTTAAAACAATCCACCCACAGGCATCTTCCACCCTTCAGGATGTAGTTCGGGATCTGGAATATTAGGTACTTCATTGAAACATAGAAACATAGAAAATAGGTGCAGGAGTCAGCCATTCAGCCCTTCGAGCCTGCACCACCATTCAATATGATCATGGCTGATCATTCCCTCAGTACCCCATTCCTGCTTTCTCTCCATACCCCCTGATCCCTTTAGCCGTAAGGGCCACATCTAACTCCCTTTTGAATATATCCAACGAACTGGCCCCAACAACTTTCTGTGGTAGAGAATTCCACAGGTTCACAATTCTCTGAGTGAAGAAGTTTCTCCTCATCTCGGTCCTAAATGGCTTACCTCTTATCCTTAGACTGTGACCCCTGGTTCTGGACTTCCCCAACATCGGGAACATTCTTCCTGCATCTAACCTGTCCAATCCCGTCAGAATTTTACCTGTTTCTAAGAGATCCCCTCTCATTCTTCTAAATTCCAGTGAGTATAAGCCGAGTCGATCCAGTCTTTCTTCAGAATATGTCAGTCTGGTGAACCTTCGCACTCCCTCAATAGCAAGAATGTCCTTCCTCTGATTAGGAGACCAAAACTGTACACAATATTCCAGGTGTGGCCTCACCAAGGCCCTATACAACTGCAGTAAGACCTCCCTGCTCCTATACTCAAATCCCCTCGCTATGAAGGCCAACATGCCATTTGCTTTCTTCACTGCCTGCTGTACCTGCATGCCAACTTTCAGTGACTGAAACACCTGGGAACTCATCCCTTTTTGGTGTGGAAGCGAGTAATTCATTGATACGAGGAACTGCCTAAGAGTCACGAATGAATCCAATGGGGAATTCAGGAGAAACCTCTTTACCCAGAGCGGGGTGAGAATGTGGAACTCGCTGCCACTGGGAGGGGTTGAGGCGAATAGTATCGATGTATTTAAGGGGAGGCTGGATAAACACATGAGGGAGAAGGGAATAGAGGGATATGGTGATGGGGGGAGATGGAGATGGAGAGGGGGCTGGTGTGGAGTTTAACCCCGGCACGGAGCGGTGGGGCCAATGGCCCGGTTTCTGTGCTGGGAAATTCGATGCAATGCTCGCGCGCTCTCTCCTTAACTCCCTCTGGCCGCCTCTCCTTCTGTCTTTTAAATGCTGCCCCAAAAAATAATTCTCCTGCAGCCGCTTGCTGTCCAGTTCTGTCTGTGTCTGCCACCTGCCTTGAGCGACATTTTATACGTCGGAGAAGAGATCTAAATTGAAGATGGCAGACGTGTGCGCCGAAGAACATCAGAAATAGGAGCAGGCCCCCTACAGCCCCTCGAGCCTGCTCCGCCATTCAATAAGTTCACGGCTCATCATCGACCTCAACTCCACGTTCCCGCCCAATTCCCATAATATTCAAAAATCTCTCGATCTCAGCCTTGAATATACTCAACGACTGAGCCTCCACAGCCCTCTGGGGCAGAGAATTCCAAAGATTCACCCCCCTCTGAGTGAAGAAATTCCTCCTCATCTCAGTCCTAAATGGCCGACCCCTTATCCTGAGACTGTGACCCCTGGTTCTAGACTCCCCAGCCCCGGGGAAACACCCTCCCTGCATCTACCCTGTCAATCCCCCTCAGAATCTGGTCTGTTTCAATGGGATCACCTCTCATTCTTCTAAACTCCAGAGAATATCGGCCCAGTCTGCTCAATCTCTCCTCATAGGACAATCCCCCCACATCCCAGGAATCAGTCTGGTGAACCTTCGCTGCACTCCCTCAATGGCAAGTATATCCTTCCTTAGGTAAGGAGACCGACACTGTACACAATACTCCAGGTGTGGTCTCACCAGAGCCCTGTATAACTGCAGTAAGACATCTTCACTCTTGTACTCAGATCCTCTTGTGCCCCAAGTTCGATAGCCTCCAGCCAGGAGGAAACAGCCAGTTTAGCAACCTACCCTGTCAAGCTCTCTAAGCTTTGCGTGGCCTGTTCCAATTTCACAAACGGTCTTGTCATGCAGGTGATGTCTGTGCTCCCCACGTTCTGCCCTCTGAGCATCGCTGATTATAATCGCTCCTTCAGGACATACCTCTTTGACCAAGCTTTGGGTCATCTGCCGTAATTTCTTGTGTGGTTCGGTATGTTTGTCTTTTGACGCTCCTGTGAATTGCCTTGGGAAGTTTTACTACGTTAAAGGCACTATATAAATACAAGTTGTTAAAGACTCGAAGGCTGGCGATGCAATGCTGGATCGAAGGTGCCCATTGTTCTATCTCATTGATGTTTATGGAGTCTTGCTGTGCAGCATGTGCTTCCACCACAACAATGACCACACCCTGAAAAGCAACACATAGACTGAGATACACCATGGGCCATCTCGAGGGCATGGATATTTTTATTCCTTTTTCGCTCCCGTGTTTTATCCCTCAGTGTCAGCTGTGACTCACTGGGCAGCACTCTGGCCTCTGTCATGAAGGTTGAGAGTTCAAGTCCCACGTCAGAGACATGAGCACATAAATCTAGGCTGACACTCCCGGAGCAGTGCCGAGGGAGTGCCGCACTGTCGGAGGGGCAGTACTGAGGGAGTACCGTACTGCGCTGTCGGAGGGGCAGTACTGAGGTAGCGCTGTACTGTCGGAGGAGCGGTACTGAGGGAGCGCCGCACTGTCGGAGGGGCAGTACTGAGGGAGCGCCGCACTGTCGGAGGGGCGGTACTGAGGGAGCGCCGCACTATCGGAGGGGCGGTACTGAGGGAGCGCCGCACTATCGGAGGGGCGGTACTGAGGGAGCGTCGGAGGGGCAGTACTGAGGGAGCGCCGAACTGTCGGAGGGGCGGTACTGAGGGAGCGCCGCACTGTCGGAGGGGCGGTACTGAGGGAGCGGCGTACTGTCGGAGGGGCGGTACTGAGGGAGCGGTGTACTGCGTTGTCGGAGGGGCGGTACTGAGGGAGTGGCGTACTGCGTTGTCGGAGGGGCGGTACTGAGGGAGTGCTGCACTGTCGGAGGGGCGGTACTGAGGGAGTGCTGCACTGTCGGAGGGGCGGTACTGAGGGAGCGCTGCGTTGTCGGAGGGGCGGTACTGAGGGAGCGCCGCACTGTCGGAGGGGCAGTACTGAGGGAGCGCCGCACTGTCGGAGGGGCGGTACTGAGGGAGCGCCGCACTGTCGGAGGGGCGGTACTGAGGGAGTGGCGTACTGCGTTGTCGGAGGGGCGGTACTGAGGGAGTGCTGCACTGTCGGAGGGGCGGTACTGAGGGAGTGCTGCACTGTCGGAGGGGCGGTACTGAGGGAGCGCTGCGTTGTCGGAGGGGCGGTACTGAGGGAGCGCCGCACTGTCGGAGGGGCAGTACTGAGGGAGCGGCGCACTGTCGGAGGGGCGGTACTGAGGGAGCACTGCACTGTCGGAGGGGCGGTACTGAGGGAGCGCCGCACTGTCGGAGGGGCAGTACTGAGGGAGTGCCGCACTGTCGGAGGGGCGGTACTGAGGGAGCGCCGCACTGTCGGAGGGGCGGTACTGAGGGAGCGTCGCACTGTCGGAGGGGCGGTACTGAGGGAGCGCCGCACTGTCGGAGGGGCGGTACTGAGGGAGTGTCGGAGGGGCGGTACTAGGGGAGTGCTACATTGTTGGAGGTGCAGTCTGTAGGATGAGACGATAAACCGAGGCCCTGTCCTTTCTCTGAAGTAAACTTCAAAGATCCCGGGGCCACTATTTGGAAGAAGAGCAGGGGGAGTTCTCCCCAGTGTCCTGGGGCCAATATTTATATCACATTGCTGTGTGTGGGAGCTTGCTGTGCGCAAATTGGCGTTTCCCACATTACAACAGTGACTACACTCCAAAGAAAAAAGTACTTCATTGGCTGTAAAGCACATTGAGTCGTCCGGTGGTCGTGAAAGGCGCTATATAAATGCAAGTCTGTCTTTTTCACACTTGTTGCAGGAAAGTGTTCTTCACGGACTACGGGCAGATCCCGAAGGTGGAGAGATGTGACATGGATGGACAGAACCGTACCAAACTGGTGGATAGTAAGATCGTCTTCCCTCACGGCATCGCCCTGGACCTGGTCAACAAGCTGGTGTACTGGGCTGATGCCTACCTGGACTACATCGAGGTGGTGGACTACGAAGGGAAAAATCGACAGGCCATCATCCAGGGACACTTTGTACGTGTCGGGAGCTTGCTGGTCCTTGGTGTCGGAAATGGGAACAGGAGGAGGCCATTCAGCCCCTCGAGCCTGTTACATTAGGAACAGGAGGAGGCCATTCAGCCCCTCGAGCCTGTTACATTAGGAACAGGAGGAGGCCGTTCAGCCCCTCGAGTCTGTTACATTAGGAACAGGAGGAGGCCGTTCAGCCCCTCGAGCCTGTTACATTAGGAACAGGAGGAGGCCATTCAGCCCCTCGAGCCTGTTACATTAGGAACAGGAGGAGGCCATTCAGCCCCTCGAGCCTGTTACATTAGGAACAGGAGGAGACCATTCAGCCCCTCGAGCTTGTTCCACCATTCAATGAGATCGTGGCTGACCTGTGACCTAACCCCATATAGCCGCCTATGCCCCATATCCCTTAAAACCCTTTGGTTAACAGAAATCTATCAATCTCGGATTTAAAATTTAACAATTGACGCCCAGCATCAATTCCCGTTTGCAGACAGGAGTTCCAAACCTTTGTGTGTAGAAATGGCTGATCCGATCATGGACTCAGCTCCACTTCCCCGCCCGCTCCCCATAACCCTTCACTCCCTTTATCGCTCAAAAATCTGTCTATCTCCGCCTTAAATGTATTCAATGACCCAGCCTCCACAGCTCTCTGGGGCAGAGAATTCCACAGATTTACAACCCTCTGAGTGAAGAAATTCCTCCTCATCTCAGTTTTAAATGGACGGCCCCTTATTCTAAGACCATGCCCCCTAGTTCTAGTCTCCCCCATCAGTGGGAACATCCTCTCTGCATCCACCTTGTCGAGCCCCCTCATAATCTTATAAGTTTGAATAAGATCGCAATGAAACGCACAAACTATTACATAGTACACACAGAACGTACAGCACAGATATGGGCCATTGGGCTCCCCGCTCTGTGCCGGGGTTAAACTCCACACCAGCCTCCTCCCACCCCTCTCCATCTCCCCCCGCTCCCCACCCCCCATCACCATATTTCTCTATTCCTCTCTCCCCCATGTGTTTATCCAGCTTCCCCTTAAATACATCGATACTATTCACCTCAACCCCTCCCTGTGGCAGCGAGTCCCACATTCTCACCCCGCTCTGGGTAAAGAAGTTTCTCCTGAATTCCCCATTCAGTGGGGTTTATCAGTGACGGTCTGATATTGATGGTCTATCTTGCAAGATATTGTTCTAAATGTTTATCTAGTTTTTCAACCACTAATTGACATTTATGTCCTGTCCTACATTTTGGTGAAGTTTGAATTAATAATCTGGGTTTTACTCATTTCATATCTGGGGAGGGAGTGATGGAGGGTGAGAGGATCGGAGGGAGGAGGGAAGTGACAGATGGAGGGAGGGCTGCAGAGGGACAGAGGTGGTAGAGGAACGGAGGGTAGGGAGGGACAGAGAGACACACTTGATCAGAAACTGGAGGGAGGGAGGGATTGATGGGTGGGGAGAGACGGAGGGAGCGAGAGATGGACGTAGGGAAGGGAGGGAGAGACATAGACAGAGAGAGACACTCGATGGGGAACTGGAGGGATGGATAGAAGGAGGGTGGGAGGGAGAGACACAGACAGAGAGAGATACTCGATGGGGAACTGGAGGGATGGATAGAGTGCGGGAGGGAGAGACATAGACAGAGAGACACTCGATGGGGAACTGGACGGATGGATAGACGGAGGGTGGGAGGTAGAGACAGAGACACTCGATGGGGAACTGGAGGGATGGATAGACGGAGGGAGAGACACAGACAGACACACTCGATGGGGAACTGGAGGGATGGATAGACGGAGGGAGAGACACAGATAGAGAGACACTCGATGGGGAACTGGAGGGATGGATAGACGGAGGGCAGGAGGGAGAGACACAGACAGAGACACTCGATGGGGAACTGGAGGGATGGATAGAGAGACACTCGATGGGGAACTGGAGGGATGGATAGACGGAGGGCGGGAGGGAGAGACACAGACAGAGAGAGACACTCGATGGGGAACTGGAGGGATGGATAGACGGACGGAGGGTGGGAGGGAGAGACATAGACAGAGAGACTCGATGGGGAACTGGAGGGATGGATAGACGGAGGGTGGGAGGGAGAGACACAGACAGAGAGAGATACTCGATGGGGAACTGGAGGGATGGATAGAGTGCGGGAGGGAGAGACATAGACAGAGACACACTTGATGGGGAACTGGAGGGATGGATAGACGGAGGGTGGGAGGGAGAGACACAGACAGAGACACTCGATGGGGAACTGGAGGGATGGATAGACGGAGGGCGGGAGGGAGAGACACAGACAGACACACTCGATGGGGAACTGGAGGGATGGATAGACGGAGGGCGGGAGGGAGAGACACAGACAGAGAGACACTCGATGGGGAACTGGAAGGATGGATAGAGGGAGGGAGGGAGGGAGAGACATAGACAGAGAGAGACACTCGATGGGGAACTGGAAGGATGGATGGAGGGAGGGAGGGAGAGACATAGACAGAGAGACACTCGATGGGGAACTGGAGGGATGGATAGACGGAGGGCGGGAGGGAGAGACACAGACAGACACTCGATGGGGAACTGGAGGGATGGATGGAGGGAGGGAGAGACATAGACAGAGAGACACTCGATGGGGAACTGGAGGGATGGATAGAGGGAGGGAGGGAGAGACATAGACAGAGAGACACTCGATGGGGAACTGGAGGGATGGATAGACGGAGGGAGAGACACAGACAGACACACTCGATGAGGAACTGGAGGGATGGATAGACGGAGGGTGGGAGGGAGAGACACAGACAGAGAGAGACACTCGATGGGGAACTGGAGGGATGGATAGACGGAGGGCGGGAGGGAGAGACACAGACAGAGAGACACTCGATTGGGAACTGGAGGGATGGATAGAGGGAGGGAGGGAGAGACATAGAGAGAGACACTCGATGAGGAACTGGAGGGATGGATAGACGGAGGGTGGGAGGGAGAGACACTCGATGGGGAACTGGAGGGATGGATAGACGGAGGGTGGGAGGGAGAGACACAGACAGAGAGACACTCGATGGGGAACTGGAGGGTGGGAGGGAGAGACACAGACAGAGAGACACTCGATGGGGAACTGGAGGGATGGATAGACGGAGGGCGGGAGGGAGAGACACAGACAGAGAGACACTCGATTGGGAACTGGAGGGATGGATAGAGGGAGGATGGGAGGGAGAGACATAGACAGAGAGAGACACTCGATGGGGAACTGGAGGGATGGATAGACGGAGGGTGGGAGGGAGAGACACAGACAGAGAGAGACACTCGATGGGGAACTGGAGGGATGGATAGACGGAGGGTGGGAGGGAGAGACACAGACAGAGAGACACTCGATGGGGAACTGGAGGGATGGATAGACGGAGGGTGGGAGGGAGCGACACAGACAGAGACACTTGATGGGGAACTGGAGGGATGGATAGAAGGAGGACGGGAGGGAGAGACACAGACAGACACTCGGGGAACTGGAGGGATGGATAGAGGGAGGGAGGGAGAGACAGACAGAGAGAGACACTCGATGGGGAACTGGAGGGATGGATAGAGGGAGGGAGGGAGAGACACAGACAGACACTCGATTGGGAACTGGAGGGATGGATGGAGGGAGGGAGAGACACAGACAGAGAGACAATCGATGGGGAACTGGAGGGATGGATAGACGGAGGGTGGGAGGGAGCGACACAGACAGAGACACTTGATGGGGAACTGGAGGGATGGATAGAAGGAGGACGGGAGGGAGAGACACAGACAGACACTCGGGGAACTGGAGGGATGGATAGAGGGAGGGAGGGAGAGACAGACAGAGAGAGACACTCGATGGGGAACTGGAGGGATGGATAGAGGGAGGGAGGGAGAGACACAGACAGACACTCGATTGGGAACTGGAGGGATGGATGGAGGGAGGGAGAGACACAGACAGAGAGACAATCGATGGGGAACTGGAGGGATGGATAGAGGGCGGGAGGGAGAGACACAGACAGAGAGACACTCGATGGGGAACTGGAGGGATGGATAGAAGGAGGGCGGGAGGGAGAGACATAGACAGAGAGAGACACTCGATGGGGAACTGGAGGGATGGATAGAGTGCGGGAGGGAGAGACATAGACAGAGAGACACTCGATGGGGAACTGGAGGGATGGATAGACGGAGGGTGGGAGGGAGAGACACAGACAGAGAGACACTCGATGGGGAACTGGAGGGATGGATAGAGGGAGAGCGGGAGGGAGAGACACAGACAGAGAGACACTCGATGCGGAACTGGAGGGATGGATAGACGGAGGGTGGGAGGGAGAGACATAGACAGACACTCGATGGGGAACTGGAGGGATGGATAGACGGAGGGCAGGAGGGAGAGACACAGACAGAGACACTCGATGGGGAACTGGAGGGATGGATAGACGGAGGGCGGGAGGGAGAGACACAGACAGAGAGACACTCGATGGGGAACTGGAGGGATGGATAGACGGAGGGCGGGAGGGAGAGACACAGACAGAGACACTCGATGGGGAACTGGAGGGATGGATGGAGGGAGGGAGAGACATAGACAGAGAGACACTCGATGGGGAACTGGAGGGATGGATAGAGGGAGGGAGGGAGAGACAAAGACAGAGAGACACTCGATGGGGAACTGGAGGGATGGATAGACGGAGGGAGAGACACAGACAGACACACTCGATGAGGAACTGGAGGGATGGATAGACGGAGGGTGGGAGGGAGAGACATAGACAGACACTCGATGGGGAACTGGAGGGATGGATAGACGGAGGGCAGGAGGGAGAGACACAGACAGAGACACTCGATGGGGAACTGGAGGGATGGATAGACGGAGGGTGGGAGGGAGAGACACAGACAGAGACACTCGATGGGGAACTGGAGGGATGGATAGACGGAGGGCGGGAGGGAGAGACACAGACAGACACACTCGATGGGGAACTGGAGGGATGGATAGACGGAGGGCGGGAGGGAGAGACACAGACAGAGAGACACTCGATGGGGAACTGGAGGGAGGGAGGGAGAGACATAGACAGAGAGACACTCGATGGGGAACTGGAGGGATGGATAGACGGAGGGCGGGAGGGAGAGACACAGACAGAGAGAGACACTCGATGGGGAACTGGAGGGATGGATAGACGGAGGGCGGGAGGGAGAGACACAGACAGAGAGAGACACTCGATGGGGAACTGGAGGGATGGATAGACAGAGGGTGGGAGGGAGAGACATAGACAGAGAGACACTCGATGGGGAACTGGAGGGATGGATAGACAGAGGGTGGGAGGGAGAGACACAGACAGAGACACTCGATGGGGAACTGGAGGGATGGATAGACGGAGGACGGGAGGGAGAGACACAGACAGAGAGAGACACTCGATGGGGAACTGGAAGGATGGAGGGAGGGAGGGAGAGACATAGACAGAGAGCCACTCGATGGGGATGTGGAGGGATGGATCGACGGAGGGTGGGAGGGAGAGACACAGACAGAGAGACACTCGATGGGGAACTGGAGGGATGGATGGAGGGAGGGAGAGACATAGACAGAGAGACACTCGATGGGGAACTGGAGGGATGGATAGAGGGAGGGAGGGAGAGACATAGACAGAGAGACACTCGATTGGGGAACTGGAGGGATGGATAGACGGAGGGAGAGACACTCGATGGGGAACTGGAGGGATGGATAGACGGAGAGAAGGAGGGAGAGACACAGAGACACACTTGATGGGGAACTGGAGGGATGGATAGACGGAGGGAGAGACACAGACAGAGACACACTCGATGGGGAACTGGAGGGATGGATAGACGGAGGGAGAGACACAGACAGAGACACACTCGATGGGGAACTGGAGGGATGGATAGACGGAGAGCCAAAGAGACACACTTGATGGGGAACTGGAGGGATGGATAGACGGAGGGTGGGAGGGAGAGACACAGAGACACACTTGATGGGGAACTGGAGGGATGGATAGACGGAGGGAGAGACACAGACAGAGACACACTCGATGGAGAACTGGAGGGATGGATAGACGGAGAGCGGGAGGGAGAGACACAGACAGAGAGACACTCGATGGGGAACTGGAGGGATGGATAGACGGAGGGTGGGAGGGAGAGACACAGACAGAGAGACACTCGATGGGGAACTGGAGGGATGGATAGATGGAGGGTGGGAGGGAGAGACACAGACAGAGAGACACTCGATGGGGAACTGGAGGGATGGATAGACGGAGGGTGGGAGGGAGCGACACAGAGACTCACTTGATGGGGAACTGGAGGGATGGATAGACGGAGGGAGAGACACAGACAGAGACACACTTGATGGGGAACTGGAGGGATGGATAGACGGAGGGAGAGACACAGACAGAGACACACTCGATGGGGAACTGGAGGGATGGATAGACGGAGAGCAGGAGGGATAGACGGAGAGACACACTTGATGGGGAACTGGAGGGATGGATAGACGGAGAGCGAGAGGGAGAGACACAGAGACACACTTGATGGGGAACTGGAGGGATGGATAGACGGAGGGAGAGACACAGACAGAGACACACTCGATGGGGAACTGGAGGGATGGATAGACCGAGAGGGAGAGACACAGAGACACACTTGATGGGGAACTGGAGGGATGGATAGACGGAGGGAGAGACACAGACAGAGACACACTCGATGGGGAACTGGAGGGATGGATAGACGGAGAGCGAGAGGGAGAGACACAGAGACACACTTGATGGGGAACTGGAGGGATGGATAGACGGAGAGCGAGAGGGAGAGACAGAGACACACTTGATGGGGAACTGTGCAGGTGGTGAGCTTGTGTAGGGGGAGTCTGTCGGTCGGTGTTCTCGCCCAGTCTCTCTCGGGGTCGAACTTCCAATCCGAGCTTCCCACTGAGCCGGCCTTTTCCCGCTTTGCCGGCAGATCGAGCACCTGTACGGGCTGACTGTGTTCGAGAACTACCTGTACGCCACAAACTCTGACAACGCCAACGCGCAGCAGAAGACCAGCGTCATCCGAGTCAACCGCTTCAACAGGACCGACTTCCAGGTGGTGACCCGGGTGGACAAAGGGGGCGCCCTGCACGTTTATCACCAGCGGCGGCAGCCTGCGGGTGAGTCGTCTGTCTGTCTGTGTCTGTCTGTCTGTCTGTCTGTCTGTCTGTCGGGCGTCCCCGGGAATTACGGAATCACGGCTAACCGGCCGGCTAAACTATCTGATCGTCCAGTTAATGTGTTCTAGCAGTACTGTGTGTGGGGCTGGGTGTGTGTGTGTGTGTGTGTGGGGCTGGGTGTGTGTGTGTGTGTGGGGCTGGGTGTGTGTGTGTGTGTGTGTGTGGGGCTGGGTGTGTGTGTGTGTGTGTGGGGCTGGGTGTGTGTGAGTGTGTGTGTGTGTGTGTGGGGCTGGGTGTGTGTGTGTGTGTGTGGAAACCAGCCCGGGGGAAACATCTACCCTGTCAAGCCCTAAAATCAGAGTTTACCGCACGGAAGGAGGCCATTTCGGCCCATCGTGTCCGCGCCGGCCGACTAAGAGCTACCCAGCCTAATCCCACTTTCCCGCTCTCGGTCCGTAGCCCTGCAGGTTACAGCACTTCAAGTGCACATCCAGATGTGGTGAGGGTTTCTGCCTCTACCACCCTTTCAGGCCGTGAGTTCCACCCCAGACCCCCACCACCCTCTGGGTGAAGACAATTCCCCTCAAATCCCCTCTAAATCTCCCCCCAATTACTTTAAATCTATGCCCCCTGGTTGTTGACCCCTCTGCCAAGGGAAACGGGTCCTTCCTATCCACTCTATCCAGGCCCCTCATCATTTTATACACCTCAATCAGGTCTCCCCTCAGCCTCCTCTGTTCCACAGAAAACAAACCCAGCCTATCCAATCTTTCCTCATCGCTAAAATTCTCCAGTCCAGGCAACATCCTGGCAAATCTCCTCTGTACCCTCTCCAGTGCAACATCCTGGTAAATCTCCTCTGTACCCTCTCCAGTGCAACATCCTGGTAAATCTCCTCTGCACCCTCTCCAGTGCAACATCCTGGTAAATCTCCTCTGTACCCTCTCCAGTGCAACATCCTGGTAAATCTCCTCTGTACCCTCTCCAGTGCAACATCCTGGTAAATCTCCTCTGTACCCTCTCCAGTGCAACATCCTGGTAAATCTCCTCTGTACCCCCTCCAGTGCATTCACATCCTTCCTGTAATGTGGTGACCAGAACTGCACGCAGTACTCCAGCTGTGGCCTAACCAGTGTTTTATACAGTTCAAGCATAACCCTCCCTGCTCTTGTATTCCATGCCTCGGCCAATAAAGACAAGTATTCCGTGTGCCAACTTAACCACATTATCTACCTGGCCTGCTACTTTCAGGTATCTGTGGACCTGCACTCCCAGGTCCCTCTGTTCCTCTACACTTCTCAGTGTCCTACCATTTAATGGGTAATAAGAACCTGCAAATCACCTGGGAGGACAGACGCAACAACATTAGCGTCCTCGACCAGGCCAACATCCCCAGCATCAAAGCACTGACCACACTCGACCAGCTCCGCTGGGCAGGGCCACATTGTCCGCATGGTCCCCCAGACACGAGACTCCCAAAGCAAGCGCTCTACTCTGAACTCCTTCACGGGCAAACGAGCCAAAGGTGGGCAGAGGAAACGTTACAGGGACCACCCTCAAAGCCTCCCTGATAAAGTGCAACATCCCCACCGACACCTGGGAGTCCCTAGCCCAAAGACCAGTCCGCCCTAAGTGGAGGAAGTGCATCCGGGAGGGCGCTGAGCACCTCGAGTCTCGTCGCCGAGAGCGTGCAGAAACCAAGCGCAGGCAGCGGAAGGAGCGTGCGGCAAACCAGTCCCACCCTCCCCTTCCCTCAACGTCTATCTGTCCCACCTGTGACAGGGACTGTGGTTCCTGTATTGGACTGTTCAGTCACCTAAGGACTCGTGTTTAGAGTGGAAGCAAGTCTTCCTCGATTTCGACGGACTGTCTGTGATGATGATTCCCTTGCCTTGTTTAAAGAATTTTAATCGTTTCAATGTTCTAAACTCCAGAGTACAGGCCCATTCTGCTCAATAATATGAAGCGTCTGTGCACATTTTACAGCGTTGAAGGGCTGTGCATGAATGCACACAGTTCCCGCTGTGTGTACACTGTCCTGCGGCACCTTTTGAAGGCTTGTTGTTTTCGCTCAATTGCTTGATAAAGTTGAGCGCCTCGGACACCTGTGCCCAGGCTGAAATGCAGCCTCTAGCCACAGCTCTGCTTCTGTTAAGAGCGTTCAAATATGACCTTTCAGTTCCACCGGCATCTGCTATTCAGTCTTGTTGCAGGCCTTCAAGTGTGTTGCAAACAGAAATTAATAGTCTTGGAACCTTCGGGAAAAATTTGATTGTACAGTACAAAGAAAGACTCGCATTTTATGTTGCGCTTTTCACAACCTCCGGACGTCCCAGAGCGCTTCACAGCCAATGAAGTACTTTTTAAGTGTAGTCACTGTTGTAATGTAGGCAAACGCGGCAGCCAATTTACACATAGCAAGCTCCCACAAATACTGATGTGTGATAATGACCCAGATAATATTTTTCGTGATGTTGGTTGAGGGATAAATATTGGCCCCAGGACACTGGGGAGAACACCCCCTGCTCTTCTTCGAAACAATGGCCGTGGGATCTTTTACATCCACCTGAGAGGGCAGGCACGTCCGAAAGACCGTCCCTCCGATAGTGCGGCGCTCCCTCAGTACTGCCCCTCCGACAGTGCGGCGCTCCCTCAGTACCGCCCCTCCAACAGTGCGGGGCTCCCTCAGTACTGCCCCTCTGACAGTGCGGCGCTCCCTCAGTGCTGCCCCTCCGACAGTGCGGCGCTCCCTCAGTACTGCCCCTCCGACAGTGCGGCGCTCCCTCAGTACAACCCCTCCAACAGTGCGGCGCTCCCTCAGTACCGCCCCTCCGACAGTGCGGCGCTCCCTCAGTACTGCCCCTCCGACAGTGCGGCGCTCCCTCAGTACTGCCCCTCCGACAGTGCGGCGCTCCCTCAGTACTGCCCCTCTGACAGCGCAGTGCGGCGCTCCCTCAGTACTGCCCCTCTGACAGCGCAGTGCGGTGCTCCCTCAGTACTGTCCCTCCGACAGCGCAGTGCGGCGCTCCCTCAGTACCGCCCCTCCGACAGCGCAGTGCGGCGCTCCCTCAGTACCGCCCCTCCGACAGCGCAGTGCGGCGCTCCCTCAGAACCGCCCCTTTGTGCTCGAGTCTCTTGTGGGGGTCAGGGGCTCGAACCCACAACCTTCCACCTCGGAGGCGACAGTGACTGCCAGTGAGGTGTGTCTGACACCAGGGCTATTGTTGGCACCTGATGGAAGTGGGCTTGGTCAGACCAGCGCTGTCACATCCATGTCCGCTGGTGTTAAACTCCCTTCCACGCTCAGTCTTCTCGCCTTGCAGTCAGCCATAAATCAGCCCGAGGTCATTGACCCCAATCACATTTATGAATGTGTGTGTGCACTCGGCCACGATTTCCATGACTCATTCATACATTTCCAGTGCAAGCGATTTCAGAGCAGCAGTTTGACAGAGTCCTGAACTATAAACATCTTCGCCATGAACGTTCCGAACCAGAAACAGAGAGTTCTCTGCTCGCGTTGTGAAAAAGGAAAGTGGATTCATATTTTGTAGAAGGAACATTAAAAGGACGCTGAGAAAAAGTAGGGTCGTGGGCGGGTGAGGAAATACAAACCACGAGAGACGGCAGCAATGTGCATTTATGTCACACCTTTAACCCCAGGCACTTCACAGGAGTAATTATCATAGAAATATAGAAACTAGGTGCAGGAGTCGGCCATTCGGCCCTTCGAGCCTGCACCACCATTCAATATGATCATGGCTGATCATTCCTTCAGTACCCCATTCCTGCTTTCTCTCCATACCCCCTGATCCCTTTAGCCGGAAGGGCCACATCTAACTCCCTTTTGAATATATCCAACGAACTGGCCCCAACTACTTTCTGTGGTAGAGAATTCCACAGGTTCACAATTCTCTGGGTGAAGAAGTTTCTCCTCATCTCGGTCCTAAATGGCTTACCCCTTATCCTTAGACTGTGTCCCCTGGTTCTGGACTTCCCCAACATCGGGAACATTCTTCCTGCATCTAACCTGTCCAATCCCGTCAGAATTTTATATGTTTCTATGAGATCCCCTCTCATTCTTCTAAATTCCAGTGAATATAAGCCGAGTCGATCCAGTCTTTCTTCATATGTCAGTCCTGCCATCCCGGGAATCAGTCTGGTGAACCTTCGCTGCACTCCCTCAATAGCAAGAATGTCCTTCCTCAGATTAGGAGACCAAAACGGTACACAATATTCAAGGTGTGGCCTCACCAAGGCCCTGTACAACTGTAGTAACACCTCCCTGCTCCTATACTCAAATCCTCTCGCTATGAAGGCCAACATGCCATTTGCCTTCTTCACTGCCTGCTGTACCTGCATGCCAACCTTCAATGACTGATGTACCATGACACCCAGGTCTCGTTGCACCTCCCCTTTTCCTAATCTGTCACCATTCAGATAATATTCTGCCTTCGTGTTTTTGCCACCAAAGTGGATAACCTCACATTTATCCACATTATACTGCATCTGCCATGTATTTGCCCACTCACCTAACCTGTCCAAGTCACCCTGCAGCCTCTTAGCATCCTCCTCACAGCTCACACCGCCACCCAGCTTAGTGTCATCTGCAAACTTGGAGATATTACACTCAATTCCTTCATCTATCAAATGGAATTGGACACCAAGCCACAACAGGAGATAGTAATTTTCTGTGATTCTGTATTTAGAAGATACTTGGATGTACACTTAAACAGCCGTGACCTACAGGCATTACAGCGATGCTGGGATAAGGCTGGGTAGCTCTTTTTTTGACCAGCACAGATGCGATGGGCCGAATGGCCTATGTCGTAATTTTGAATGATTCTATATTGGAACAGGTGACCAAAAGCTAGGTGAAACAGGTAGTCTCGTAATAGAGGGGCGAGGAAGAAGGGAGGTTTAGGGAGGGAGTTCCAGAGCTCGGGGCCCAGGCAACAGAAGGCACGGCCACCGATGGTGGAGCGATTATAATCAGGGATGGTCAGGAGGGCAGAATTAGAGGAGTGCAGACATCTCGGGGGGCGGGGGGGGTTACAGAGATAGGGAGGGGTGTAGGGGGCTGGAGGTTACAGAGATAGGGAGGGAAATAGGGGGCTGGAGGAGGTTACAGAGATAGGGAGGGGTGTAGGGGGCTGGAGGAGGTTACAGAGGTAGGGAGGGGTGTAAGGGCTGGAGGGGGTTACAGAGATAGGGAGGGGTGTAGGGGGCTGGAGGAGGTTACAGAGGTAGGGAGGGGTGTAAGGGCTGGAGGGGGTTACAGAGATAGGGAGGGATGTAGGGGCTGGAGGAGGTTGCAGAGATAGGGAGGGGTGTAGGGGCTGGAGGGGGTTCCAGAGATCGGGAGGGGTGTAGGGCTGGAGGGGGTTACAGAGATAAGTAGAGGTGTAGGGTCTGGAGGAGGTTACAGAGATAGGGAGGGGTGTAAGGGCTGGAGGAGGTTACAGAGATAGGGAGGGGTGTAGGGTCTGGAGGAGGTTACAGAGATAGGGAGGGGTGTAGGGGCTGGAGGCGGTTCCAGAGATCGGGAGGGATGTAAGGGCTGGAGGGGGTTACAGAGATAGGGAGGGGTGCAGGGACTGGAGGAGGTTACAGAGATAGGGAGGGGTGTAGGGGCTGGAGGCGGTTCCAGAGATAGGGAGGGGTGTAAGGGCTGGAGGGGGTTACAGAGATAGGGAGGGGTGTAAGGGCTGGAGAGGGTTACAGAGATAGGGAGGGGTGTAAGGGCTGGAGGGGGTTACAGAGATAGGGAGGGGTGTAGGGGCTGGAGGAGGTGACAGCGATAGGGAGTGTGGGGTTGAGGAGGGTTTGAACACCAGGTTGAGAAGTTTCAGATAGCACAGATGCGATGGGCCAAATGGACTGATTTCCACGTGGTGAAATGTTCCGATTGTCGACGGTGCTGAAAGAGTTCAGTGTTGTTGTTTGTTGGCCCTGGCCGAGTTGTCGACCATTGAACCACAGCAGTATAATGCTCCCAGCCAAAGCTACATGCTCAGACTTGTGTGTAACAACTGGCAGCGGGCTGTAGCAGGCAGACATTCAGAAGCAAGTCCGGTCTTTCCAGACATGTCGGGAAGACTCGCCCAGCTCGGTTAGTCACCAACAATCAGGAAAAGGAAAGTTTAAAAAGTCTTGGATTTATATTGCACCTTGCACAACCATCTCAGTACCGCCCCTCCGACAGTGCGGCGCTCCCTCAGTACCACCCCTCCGACAGTGCGGCACTCCCTCAGTACCGCCCCTCTGACAGTGCGGCACTCCCTCAGTGCTGCCCCTCCGACAGCTCAGTGCGGCACTCCCTCAGTACTGCCCCTCCGACAGTGTGGCGCCCCTCAGTACCGCCCCTCCGACAGTGTGGCGCTCCTTCAGTACTGCCCCTCCGACAGCACAGTGCGGCGCTCCCTCAGTACTGCCCCTCCGACAGCTCAGTGCGGCGCTCCCTCAGTACTGCCCCTCCGACAGTGTGGCGCCCCTTCAGTACTGCCCCTCCGACAGCTCAGTGCGGCGCTCCCTCAGTACCGCTCCTCCGACAGTGTGGCACTCCCTCAGTACTGCCCCTCCGACAGTGCGGCGCTCCCTCAGTACTGCCCTCCGACAGTGCGGCGCTCCCTCAGCACTGCCCCTCCGACAGCATAGCGCGGCGCTCCCTCAGTACTGCCCCTCCGACAGCATAGCGCGGCGCTCCCTCAGTACTGCACTGGGAGTGTTGGCCTAGCTTTATGTGCTCGGGTCCATGGAGTGGGACTTGAACCCACAACCTTCCGGGCCAGAGGCGAGAGTGTTAACCACTGAGCTAACTTGAATTTTGATGTGGTTATGGCTCCCCTGCCGAGATAGTTATTTGCTGCGCTGAGAGAATATACATTTTTTCTGCAAACGGCAGCAGTTGAAAGACTTTGGTGAACCAACAAAGTTTGGGCGATCAGTGCAGGAGTACGCCTAGTTTTGTATCTCTCAAAATTGTATTTTCATTTGCCCTCTATCGTTGGGTGGCTTACCCTCCCAAGAATGAAACACTTGCATTTATTTTTCAGTTCCCTCCTGCCCTCTCCTCTCCCCATCTCTGTACCCTCCTACAGCCCCTACAGACCTCCGAGATCTCAGCGCTGTCCTCTTGTTGGTTGAATCGCACAGCACAGAAGGAGGCCATTGGTCCCATCGTGCCTGTACCACTCTGTGATAGAACGATCCAATCAGTCCCATTCCCCCGCTGTCTTTCATAGAAACATAGAAAATAGGTGCAGGAGTAGGCCATTCGGCCCTTCGAGCCTGCACCGCCATTCAATGAGTTCATGGCTGAACATGCAACTTCCACACCCCATTCCTGCTTTCTCGCCATACCCCTTGATCCCCCTAGTAGTAAGGACTACATCTAACTCCTTTTTGAATATATTTAGTGAATTGGCCTCAACAACTCTCTGGGTGAAGAAGTTTCTCCGCATCTCGGTCCTAAATGGCTTACCCCTTATCCTTAGACTGTGACCTCTGGTTCTGGACTTCCCCAACATTGGGAACATTCTTCCTGCATCTAATCTGTCTAAACCCATCAGAATTTTAAACGTTTCTATGAGGTCCCCTCTCATTCTTCTGAACTCCAGTGAATACAAGCCCAGTTGATCCAGTCTTTCTTGCTAGGTCAGTCCCACCATCCCGGGAATCAGTCTGGTGAACCTTCGCTGCACTCCCTCAATAGCAAGAATGTCCTTCCTCAAGTTAGGAGACCAAAACTGTACACAATACTCCAGGTGTGGCCTCACCAAGACCCTGTACAACTGTAGGAACACCTCCCTGCCCCTGTACTCAAATCCCCTCGCTATGAAGGCCAACATGCCATTTGCTTTCTTAACCGCCTGCTGTACCTGCATGCCAACCTTCAATGACTGATGTAACATGACACCCAGGTCTCGTTGCACCTCCCCTTTTCCTAATCTGTCATCATTCAGATAATAGTCTGCCTCTCTGTTTTTACCACCAAAGTGGATAACCTCACATTTAACCACATTATACTTCATCTGCCATGCATTTGCCCACTCACCTAACCTATCCAAGTCACTCTGCAGCCTCATAGCATCCTCCTCGCAGCTCACACTGCCACCCAACTTAGTGTCATCCGCAAATTTGGAGATACTACATTTAATCCCCTCGTCTAAATCATTAATGTACAATGTAAACAGCTGGGGCCCCAGCACAGAACCTTGCGGTACCCCACTAGTCACTGCCTGCCATTCTGAAAAGTACCCATTTACTCCTGCTCTTTGCTTCCTGTCTGACAACCAGTTCTCAATCCACGTCAGCACACTACCCCCAATCCCATGTGCTTTAACTTTGCACATTAATCTCTTGTGTGGGACCTTGTCGAAAGCCTTCTGAAAGTCCAAATACACCACATCAACTGGTTCTCCCTTGTCCACTCTACTGGAAACATCCTCAAAAAATTCCAGAAGATCTGTCAAGCATGATTTTCCTTTCACAAATCCATGCTGACTTGGACCTATCATGTCACCTCTTTCCAAATGCACTGCTATGACATCCTTAATAATTGATTCCATCATTTGGTCCTGGTCCTAATGAAATGCATCCCAGGGTATTAAAAGAGATGGTGGCAGTTATAGCAGATGCATTCGTTATAATCTACCAAAATTCTCTGGACTCTGGGGAGGTACTAGCGGAAAGCAGCTAATGTAATGCCTCTGTTTAAAAAAGGGGGCAGGCAAAAGGCAGGTAACTATAGGCCGGTTAGTTTAACTAATCATGTTTAACTGATTTACTGGAATTCTTTGAGGATATAATGAGCATGGTGGATAGAGGTGTACCAATGGATGTGGTGTATTTAGATTTTCAAAAGGCATTCGATAAGGTGCCACACAAAAGGTTACTGCAGAAGATAAAGGTACACGGAGTCAGTGGAAATGTATTAGCATGGATCGAGAATTGGCTGGCTAACAGAAAGCAGAGAGTCGGGATAAATTGGTCCTTTTCGGGTTGGAAATCGGTGGTTAGTGGTGTGCCACAGGGATCGGTGCTGGGACCACAACTGTTTACAATATACATAGATGACCTGGAAGAGGGGACAGAGTGTAGTGTAACAAAATTTGCAGATGACACAAAGATTAGTGGGAAAGCGGGTTGTGTAGAGGACACAGAGAGGCTGCAAAGAGATTTAGATAGGTTAAGCGAATGGGCTCATATTTGGCAGATGGAATACAATGTCAGAAAGTATGAGGTCATCCACCTTGGGAAAAGAAACAGTAAAAGGGAATATTATTTGAATGGGGAGAAATTACAACATGCTGAGGTGCAGAGGGACCTGGAGGTCCTTGTGCATGAATCCCAAAAAGTTAGTTTGCAGGTGCAGCAGGTAATCAGGAAGGTGAATGGGATGTTGGCCTTCATTGCGAGAGGGATGGAGTACAAAAGCAGGGAGGTCCTGCTGCAACTGTACAGGGTATTGGTGAGGCCGCACCTGGAGTACTGCGTGCAGTTTTGGTCACCTTACTTAAGGAAGGATATACTGGCTTTGGAGGGGGTACAGAGACGATTCACTCGGCTGATTCCGGAGATGAGGGGGTTACCTTATGATGATAGATTGAGTAGACTGGGTCTTTACTCGTTGGAGTTCAGAAGGATGAGGGGTGATCTTATAGAAACATTTAAAATAATGAAAGGGATAGACAAGATCGAGGCAGAGAGGTTGTTTCCACTGGTCGGGGAGACTAGAACTAGGGGGAACAGCCTCAAAATACGGGGGAGCCAATTTAAAACCGAGTTGAGAAGGAATTTCTTCTCCAAGAGGGTTGTGAATCTGTGGAATTCTCTGCCCAAGGAAGCAGTTGAGGCTAGCTCATCGAATGTATTCAAGTCACAGATAGATAGATTTTTAACCAATAAGGGAATTAAGGGTTACGGGGAGCGGGTGGGTAAGTGGAGCTGAGTCCACGGCCAGATCAGCCATGCTCTTGTTGAATGGCGGAGCAGGCTCGAGGGGCTAGATGGCCTAATCCTGTTCCTAATTCTTATGTTCTTATTTTACCCACTACCGATGTCAAGCTGACTGGTCTATAATTCCCTGTTTTCTCTCTCCATCCTTTTTTAAAAAGTGGGGTTACATTGGCTACCCTCCACTTGATAGGAACTGATCCAGAGTCTATGGAATGCTGGAAAATGACTGTCAATGCATCCGCTATTTCCAAGGCCACCTCCTTAAGTACTCTGGGATGCAGTCCATCAGACCCTGGGGATTTATCGGCCTTCAATCCCATCAATTAACCCAACACAATTTCCTGACTAATAAGGATTTCCCTCAGTTCCCATGAGAACATAAGAAATAGGAGCAGGAGTAGGCCATTCGGCCCCTCGAGCCTGCTCCGCCATTTAATACGATCATGGCTGATCCGATCATGGACTCAGCTCCACTTCCCCGCCCGCTCCCCATAACCCTTCACTCCCTTATCGCTCAAACATCTGTCTATCTCCACCTTAAATATATTCAATGTCCCAGCCTCCACAGCTCTCTGGGGCAGAGAATTCCACAGATTTACAACCCTCAGAGAGAAGAAATTCCTCCTCATCTCAGTTTTAAATGGGCGGCCCCTTATTCTAAGACCATGCCCCCTAGTTCTAGTCTCCCCCATCAGTGGAAACATCCTCTCTGCATCCACCTTGTCAAGCCCCCTCATTATCTTATACGTTTCGATAAGATCACCTCTCATTCTTCTGAATTCCAATGAGTAGAGGCCCAACCTACTCAACCTTTCCTCATAAGTCAACGCCCTCATCCCCGGAATCAACCGAGTGAACCTTCTCTGAACTGCCTCCAAAGCAAGTATATCCTTTCGTAAATATGGAAACCAAAGCTGTACGCAGTACTCCAGGTGTGGCCTCACCAATACCCTGTATAACTGTAGCAAGACTTCCCTGCTTTTATACTCCATCCCCTTTGCAATAAAGGCCAAGATACCATTGGCCTTCCTGATCACTTGCTGTACCTGCATACTAACCTTTTGTGTTTCCCTTAACCTTGTAAGTATTTTGCCTTCTGACCTCCTGTGCATCACCCCCCCCCCTCCCACCCCGGCTGATTTCCATCACTCCACCATCAGTCTCCCGATCCCCAAAGTTCTGGAATTCCCTCCCTAAACCTCTCCGCCTCTCTCTCTTTTTCCTCTTTTTTTTTTAAAAACGCTCCTTAAAACCTACCTCTTCAACCAAGCTTCTGGTCACCTTTGAGATGTCCAGTGGTCGTGTATGGTGCTACATAAGTCCCAGTTTTTCTCTCCTTTACCTGGCCTAACATCTCCGAATGTGGCTCGGTGTGAAATTTTGTTTGATAACACTCCTGTGAAAGCGCTGTGGGATGTCTCACTATGGGGATGCATTTAGAAACCATAATCGCGGGAAAGTTAAGAGTCACTTGAACAAGTGTGGATGAATTAAGGAAAGCCAGCAAGGAATTGTTCAAGGCAAATCATGTTTAACCAGCTTGATTGAGTGTTTTGATGAGGTAACAGAGAGGGTTGATGAACGCAATGCGGTTGACGTGGTATACATGGATTTCCAAAAGGCGTGCCACATAATAGGCTTGCAGCAAAGTTGGAGCCCATGGGATAAAATGGACAGTGGCAGCATGGAATACGAGATTGGCTCAGTGACGGGAAGCAGAGAGTAGTGGTGAACGGTTGTTTCTCGGACTGGAGCAAGGTATACAGTGGTGTTCCCCAGGGATCGGTACTGGGACCACTTTTCTTGTTATATATTAATGACTTGGATGGGTCGTGTACAGGGCACAATTTCAAAATGTGCAGATGACACAAAAGTTGGAAGTATAGTGAACAATGAGGAGAGAGGGATAGACCAGGAAGTCACAAACAGGCTGGAGACATGGGCGGGCAAATGGCAGATGAAGTTTAACGCTGAAAAGTGCGAAGTGATACATTTTGGTTTGAAGGACGAGGAGAGACAATATAAACTAAAGGGTACACTCCTAAAGGGGGTGCATGAACAGAGAGACCTGGGGGTATATGTGCACAGATCGTTGAAGATGGCAGGGCAGGTTGAGAAAGCGGTTAAAAAAAGCTTACGGCATCCTGGGCTTCATAACTAGAGGCATAGAGTACAGAAGCGGGGAAATTATGATGAACCTGTATAAATCACTTGTTCTGCCTCAACCGGAGTATTGTGTCCAATTCTGAACACCGTACTTTAGGGAGGATGTGAAGGCCTGGGAGAGGGTACAGAGGGAGATTGACCAGAATGGTCCCAGGGGATGAGAGACTTCAGTGACGTGGGGAGACTGGAGAAGCTGGGGTTGTTCTCCTCGGAGCAGAGAAGGTTGAGGGGAGATTTGATTGAGGTGTTCACAATCACAAGGGATCCGGACAGAGTAGAGAGAGAGAAACTGTTCCCATTGGTGGAAGGGTCGAGAACCAGAGGATACAGATTTAAGGCGATTGGCAGAAGAACCAAAGGCGACACGTTGGAAAAACTTGTTTCCCGCAGCGAGTGGTTAGGATCTGGAATGCGCTGCCCGAGAGGGCGGGGGAGGCAGACTCAATCGTGGCTTTCAAACGAAGAGTTGGGTAAGTTCCTGAAGGATAAATATTGGCAGGGCTACGGGGAAAGGGCGGGGGAGTGGGACTGGCTGTGTGTCGGCACGGGATCGAGGGGCCGAATGGCCTCCCTCCTGTGCTGTGACCGTTCTCTGATTCGAAGCCACTGTGTCAGTACAGGTTGTCGTTAAAAGACACGGCATTTGACAGGAGACGCGATGAGTGAAGTTTTTAGTCGTTAAGCCGCTTTAGTTTAAGAAGATTCATGTTTCCTTCAAACATGTCAAACGGGGGGATTAACACTGTTGTATTTTGAACCTTGACCCAGGCACGGTGAAGATAAATAATGAGGTGTTAATCCCTCACATTGAGAAGTGTCTGTGTGATTGTGTGGGGTCTTCACTTCTGAGGCAGACCCCCGGAGTCGAGGATGACTTGCTCCCACACTAACACTGAGTTCTCAGGTGACCAATGAGACCAATGTGGGACCCACAGTCTCTGTCACAGGCGGTGTCTGGGGCAGACGCTGGTTGGAGGGAGGGACGGGTGGGTGGGGTGCCTGGGTTGTCGTGCGCCCCTTCTGCTGTTTGCGCTTGGCTTCCGCGCGCTCCCGGCAAAGCGACTCGAGGTGTTTGGCGCCTTCCCGGATGCTTCTCCTCCACTTTGAGCAGTCTTGGGCCAGGGATTCCCAGGTCTCAGTGGGAAGTTCCATTTTTTCCAAGGAGGCTTTGAGGGTGGTCCCTTGTAACGTTTCCTCTGCTCACCTTTGGCTCGTTTGCCGTGTAGAATTTCCGAGTAGAGCGCTTGCTTTGGGAGTCTCGTGTCTGGGGACCATGCGGACAATGTGGCCCTGCCCAGCGGAGCTGGTCGAGTGTGGTCAGTGCTTCGATGCCGGGGATGTTGGCCTGGTCGAGGACGCTAACGTCGGTCCATTGGAGCGAGCCACATTGTCCGCATGCCCCAGACACGAGACTCCCCAAAGCAAGCGCTCGACTCGGAACTCCTTCACGAGCAAACGAGCCAAAGGTGGGCAGAGGAAACGTTACAAGGGACCACCCTCAAAGCCTCCCTGATAAAGTGCAACACCCCCACCGACACCTGGGAGTCCCTGGCCCAAAGACCAGTCCGCCCTAAGTGGAGGAAGTGCATCCGGGAGGGCGCTGAGCACCTCGAGTCTCGTCGCCGAGAGCGTGCAGAAACCAAGCGCAGGCAGCGGAAGGAGCGTGCGGCAAACCTGTCCCACCCTCCCCTTCCCTCAACGTCTATCTGTCCCACCTGTGACAGGGACTGTGGTTCCCGTATTGGACTGTTCAGCCACCTAAGGACTCATTGTTAGAGTGGAAGCAAGTCTTCCTCGATTCCGAGGGTCTGCCGATGATGATTTCCTGCCAATGGATTTGCAGAGACATCGTTGTTGTTACTTCTCCAGTGATTTGAGGTGCTTGCTGTACGTAGTCCATGTCTCTGAGCCATACAGGAGAGCGCGTATCACCACTGCTCTGTAGACCGTGAGCCTGGCGCCGGGTTTGTGATCCTGGTCTTCGAACACACTCTTCCTCAGGCCGACATCCCCAGCCTGTGTGCGGTGGGGGCGAATTTAAGCGTGTGCCAAATCTTAAAGCTTCCTTAATTTGGGTTTACGAAAACACGGAGCAATGCGTCAAGGCGTTCATGGCAGTAGGGGAAATGAAACTGTGAGATCATCAGTGTATTACTGACTCTCAAAACTGCCAACTGGGACCAGCTTTTCTGCTGAGCCAGCACCTGAGGTTTGTCTGCTCTCCACCTCCCCGAGCAAAACATTCAAAAACTTACATTGCAACAACCCCTTTCAACATCTCCGGACGTCCCAAAGTGCGGCACAACTAATGAACTACTTTTAAAGTGTGGTTGATGTTGTAAGCTCCCGCATGCAGCTGTGTGATAATGACCCAGATCATCTGGGTTTTTTTAGTGATGTTGGTCGAGGGATAAATATTCGCCCCAGGACACCGGGGAGAACTCCCCCTGCTCTTCTTCCAAATAGTGGCCCCGGGATATTTTACATCCACCTGAGAGGGCAGATGGGAACTTTGTTTAATGTCTCACCTGAAAGACCACCCCTCCGACAGTGCGGCGCTCCCTCAGTACCGCCCCTCCGACAGTGCGGCGCTCCCTCAGTACCGCCCCTCCGACAGTGCGGCGCTCCCTCAGTACCGCCCCTCCGACAGTGCGGCGCTCCCTCAGTACCGCCCCTCCGACAGTGCGGCGCTCCCTCAGTACTGCATAGCTAGAGGTATTCCAAATGATCAAGGATTTTCATAGATTAACAATTAACAAAATAATCATTGATTGATGAGGAGATACTATGGTCAGTATTTGGAAGAAGAGCAGGAGAAGTTCTCCCCAGTGTCACGGGGCCAATATTTATACCTCAATCAAGATAAAAAAAAACATGATGTGGGTCATAATCACATTGCTGTTTGTGGGAGCTTGCTGTGTGCAAATTGGCTGCTGCGTTTCTCACATTAGAACAGTGACTACACTCCAAAAACTATTTCACTAGCTGAAAAGCGCTTTGGGACGTCCTGAGGGTCGAAAGGCGCTATATAAATCCAATTATTTTACTTTCTCCCCTCGACCTCCTCTGTTCCACGAAAACAACACCCTGAGTACTGCCCCTCCGACAGTGCGGCTCTCCCTCAGTACTGCACCTGTTCCAAAAAAAAAACCCAGCCTGTCTAATCTTTTCTCATCGCTAAGATTCTCCAGTCCTGGCAGCATCCTGGTAAATCTCCTCTGTACCCTCTCCAGTGCAACATCCTGGTAAATCTCCTCTGTACCCTCTCTAGTGCAACATCCTGGTAAATCTCCTCTGTACCCTCTCCAGTGCAATATCCTGGTAAATCTCCTCTGTACCCTCTCCAGTGCAACATCCTGGTAAATCTCCTCTGCACCCTCTCCAGTGCAACATCCTGGTAAATCTCCTCTGTACCCTCTCCAGTGCAATATCCTGGTAAATCTCCTCTGTACCCTCTCCAGTGCAACATCCTGGTAAATCTCCTCTGCACCCTCTCCAGTGCAACATCCTGGTAAATCTCCTCTGTACCCTCTCCAGTGCAACATCCTGGTAAATCTCCTCTGTACCCTCTCCAGTGCAATATCCTGGTAAATCTCCTCTGTACCCTCTCCAGTGCAACATCCTGGTAAATCTCCTCTGCACCCTCTCCAGTGCAACATCCTGGTAAATCTCCTCTGTACCCTCTCCAGTGCAACATCCTGGTAAATCTCCTCTGTACCCTCTCCAGTGCAATATCCTGGTAAATCTCCTCTGTACCCTCTCCAGTGCAATATCCTGGTAAATCTCCTCTGTACCCTCTCCAGTGCAATATCCTGGTAAATCTCCTCTGTACCCTCTCCAGTACAACATCCTGGTAAATCTCCTCTGTACCCTCTCCAGTGCAATATCCTGGTAAATCTCCTCTGTACCCTCTCCAGTGCAATATCCTGGTAAATCTCCTCTGTACCCTCTCCAGTGCAACATCCTGGTAAATCTCCTCTGTACCCTCTCCAGTGCAACATCCTGGTAAATCTCCTCTGTACCCTCTCCAGTGCAATATCCTGGTAAATCTCCTCTGTACCCTCTCCAGTGCAATATCCTGGTAAATCTCCTCTGTACCCTCTCCAGTGCAATATCCTGGTAAATCTCCTCTGTACCCTCTCCAATACAACATCCTGGTAAATCTCCTCCGCCCCGACCTCCTCCTCTCCTCCGCTGTACCTGCATACTAACCTTTTGTGTTTCATGTACAAGTAACCCCCAGGTCCCGCTGCACTGCAGCACTTTGCAATCTTTCTCCATTTAAATAATAACTTGATTTTTTTTTTCTGCCAAAGTGCGTGACCTCACACGTTCCAACATTATACTCCATCTGACAAATCTTTGCGCACTCTATATCACGAAGCTGGCTGTACATCACGGACGAGGTGTGTTAAGTTAAAGTGTGTGTGTTTTTGCTGTGTTCCAGTGCGAAGCCATGCCTGTGAGCCAGACCAGTTCAACAAACCTGGGGGCTGCTCGGATATCTGCTTGCTGGGGAACAGTCACAAGTCGCGCACTTGCCGCTGTCGGTCTGGCTTCAGCCTGGGCAGTGACGGCAAGTCCTGTAAAAGTAAGTTGCCACAACCCGCGGCGGGCACATCCAGGAGTTAATCGTCATCCCTTGTGCCCTGGAGGGAGGCAGGTAACTGTTTTATGGGAGACCCTTTAACATTGATTTCGAACGAGAGTCTTTATCCAAAACAAACTTGCCTTCTTTCTGTCTGCCTGCTGACAAACTTGCCGTGTATTTCCAGCACTTTTTGATTTAATTGTCCACAGCCCATATATTATGAAGCTGTGACGTGTATAACATAGAAAATAGGTGCAGGAGTAGGCCATTCGGCCCTTCGAGCCTGCACCACCATTCAATATGATCATGGCTGATCATGCAACTTCAGTACCCCATTCCTGCTTTCTCTCCATACCCCTTGATACCTTTAGCCGTAAGGGCCACATCTAACTCCCTTTTGAATATATCTAACGAACTGGCCCCAACAACTTTCTGTGGTAGGGAATTCCACAGGTTCACCACTCTGGGTGAAGAAGTTTCTCCTCATCTCGGTCCTAAATGGCTTACCCCTTATCCTTAGACTGTGACCCCTGGTTCTGGACTTCCCTAACATTGGGAACATTCTTCCTGCATCTAATCCGTAACATCGCCTGTCTCCACCCACTGCCTCAGCTCATCCGCTGCTGAAACCCTCACCCGTACCTTTGTTCCCACCAGACTTGACTATTCCAACACACTCCTGGCTGGCCTCCCACATTCTACCCGACGTAAACTAAAGGTGATCCAAAACTCAGCTGCCCCTGTGTCCCAACTCGCACCGAGTCCCGCTCACCCATCACCCCATGTGCTCGCTGCCTCCCGTGTCCTAACTCGCACCGAGTCCCGCTCACCCATCACCCCCTCTGCTCACTGCCCCGTGTCCTAACTCACACCGAGTCCCACTCACCCATCACCCACTGTGCTCACTGCCCCCGTGTCCTAACTCACACCCAGTCCCACTCACCCATCACCGCCTGTGCTCACTGACCCCGTGTCCTAACTCACACCGAGTCACACTCACCCATCACCCCCTGTGCTCACTGACCCCGTGTCCTAACTCGCACCGAGTCCCACTCACCCATCACCCCCTGTGCTCACTGACCCCGTGTCCTAACTCGCACCGAGTCACACTCACCCATCACCCCCTGTGCTTGCTGACCCCGTGTCCTAACTCGCACCGAGTCCCACTCGCCCATCACCCCCTGTGCTCGCTGACCTACATTGGCTCCCGGTTAAGCAACACCTCAATTTCAAAATTATCCATCCTTGTTTTCAAATCCCTCCATGGCCTCCTCCCCCCTCCCTATCTCTGTAACCCTCTCCAGCTCCTACACCCCTTCCTATCTCTGTAACCTCCTCCAGCCCCTACACCCCTTCCTATCTCTGTAACCTCCTCCAACCCCTACACCCCTCCCTATCTCTGTAACCCTCTCCAGCCCCTACACCCCTTCCTATCTCTGTAACCTCCTCCAGCCCCTACACCCCTCCCTATCTCTGTAACCTCCTCCAGCCCCTACACCCCTCCCTATCTCTGTAACCTCCTCCAGCCCCTTACACCCCTCCCTATCTCTGTAACCTCCTCCAGCCCCTACACCCCTCCCTATCTCTGTAACCTCCTCCAGCCCCTACACCCCTCCCTACCTCTGTAACTGCCAGCCCCTTACACCCCTCCCTATCTCTGTAACCTCCTCCAGCCCCTATACCCCTCCCTATCTCTGTAACCCTCTCCAGCCCCTACACCCCTCCCTATCTCTGTAACCTCCTCCAGCCCCTACACCCCTCCCTATCTCTGTAACCTCCTCCAGCCCCTACACCCCTCCCTATCTCTGTAACCCCCTCCAGCCCCCTACACCCCTCCCTATCTCTGTAACCTCCTCCAGCCCCTTACACCCCTCCCTATCTCTGTAACCTCCTCCAGCCCCTACACCCCTCCCTATCTCTGTAACCCCCTCCAGCCCCCTACACCCCTCCTGATCTCTGTAACCCCCTCCAGCCCCACAACCCCCCCGAGATCTCTGCACTCCTCTAATTCTGCCCTCCTGAACATCCCTGATTATAATCGCTCCACCATCGGTGGCCGTGCCTTCTGTTGCCTGGGCCCCAAGCTCTGGAACTCCCTCCCTAAACCTCTCTACCTCTCTCTCCTCCTTTAAGACGCTTTTTTAAAACCTCCCTCTTTGACCAATCTTTTGGTCACCTGTCCCTAATATCTCCTCCTGCGGCTCGGTGTCCGATTTCTGCCGGATTTACGTTCCTGTGAAGCACCTTGGGATGTTTCACGACGGCAAAGGTACTATATAAATGTAAGATGATGTGATTACCCGCAGCTGTTGTGAAATTCCTGTTGAACTATAAAGAAATGGTGGTTGGACTTTAAATCTAGGAATTGGACAACTCGAACTGAAGTGAAAATTGAGAACTCTTTCTCTAAAAAGGGTGTGATTGTTTGGTGGTGAATTGAAAATTTTAATGAATGAGATCCATAGATTTCTGCCAGGTGAGTGATCGAGGGACAGAGAGCCAGATCGGTCATCATCGCATTGAATTGCAGATCGGGCTCGAGGGGCTGAACGGCCTCCTCCTGTTCCTAATGTAACAGGCTCGAGGGTCTGAACGGCCTCCTCCTGTTCCTAATGTAACAGGCTCGAGGGGCTGAATGGGCCTCCTCCTGTTCCTAATGTAACAGGCTCGAGGGGCTGAATGGTCTCCTCCTGTTCCTAATGTAACAGACTCGTGGGGCTGAACGGCCTCCTCCTGTTCCTAATGTAACAGGCTCGAGGGGCTGAATGGCCTCCTCCTGTTCCTAATGGAACAGGCTCGAGGGGCTGGGTGGCCTCCTGTTCCTAATGTAACAGGCTCGAGGGGCTGAACGGCCTCCTCCTGTTCCTAATGTAACAGGCTCGAGGGGCTGAACGGCCTCCTCCTGTTCCTAATGTAACAGGCTCGAGGTGCGATGGGGGCTCAGTGAACAGGAACAGGAGGAGGCTGTTCAGCTTGGCAGTTAAATCTCATTCATGGGGGTAACCTGCACACTTAGCCATAGAGATTCTGTCTCTTGTCTCTCTCTCTCGCTCCCCGTCTCTCTCGCTCCCCGTCTCTCTCGCTCCCCGTCTCTCTCGCTCCCCGTCTCTCTCGCTCCCCGTCTCTCTCTCTCTCTCTACCCCCCCCAGCCCCTCTGTGTGACTGCGTGTCTGTGTGACTGCGTGCCTATGTCTCTCCCCCCCCCCCCCCTCACAAATGCCGGGTAATCAGCAGGTTTTAATGTGTGGTGGTTGCAGGCAGCACTTGTCTGGCACGCTGGTCTGCTGCCAACAGGGAACGAGCGACGTGTGATGCAACGTGCTGCCAGCGTCTGGCCACAGCTGCGTTAGAAGGGCCTTGCGAATAAATTTAAATTAGTTCATTAGAAAATGCCCTTTCCCCGCTGCCCGTAACTGAGTGCTTTAATTGTAAAGCAGGAGAGAATGCTGACCCAGGGAGCAAGCGGTTCATTTACATTGGGATTGAGCTCCGTCACACGAGAACAGATAACCCTTCCAGTGCCAAACCGCAAACACAAGCTTTTGTTCAAAGCCGAGCTCAAGAAATGCCTTGCACTTTGCTCAATTCACCACCTCCGGACGTCCCAAAGTGCTTCACAGCCAATGAAGTACTTTTTCTTTAATTCTGTAGTCACTGTTGTAATGTGGGAATCGGCAATTAGCGCACAGCAAGCTCCCACACACAGCGATGTGATAATGACCAGATCATCTGTTTTAGTGATGTTGGTCGAGGGATAAATATTGGCCCCAGGACACCGGGGAGAACTCCCCCTGCTCTTCCAAATAGTGGCCCCGGGATCTTTTACATCCACCCGAGAGGGCAGACGGGGCCTCGGTTTAACGTCTCATTTGAAAGACGCCGCCCCTCCGACAGTGCGGCGCTCCCTCAGTACTGCCCCTCCGACAGTGCGGTGCTCCCTCAGTACTGCCCCTCCGACAATGCGGTGCTCCCTCAGTACTGCCCCTCCGACAGTGCGGCGCTCCCTCAGTACCGCCCCTCCGACAGTGCGGGGCTCCCTCAGTACTGCCCCTCCGACAGTGCGGCGCTCCCTCAGTACCGCCCCTCCGACAGTGCGGCGCTCCCTCAGTACCGCCCCTCCGACAGTACGGCGCTCCCTCAGTACTGCCCCTCCGACACTGCGGCGCTCCCTCAGTACTGCCCCTCCGACAGTGCGGCGCTCCCTCAGTACTGCCCCTCCGACAGTGCGGCGCTCCGTCAGTACTGCCCCTCCGACAGTGCGGCGCTCCCTCAGTACTGCCCCTCCGACAGTACGGCGCTCCCTCAGTACTGCCCCTCCGACAGTACGGCGCTCCCTCAGTACTGACAAAACTAATCGTTTAAAGCTGTAATCCAACTTCAGTGTTGCGTTTTGATTGATGTTGGCATTAACTGCAGTGTAAATACAGTGTAGAGTTACAGCTCTGAGGGAGCTTGGCTGTGAGCCAAGGGTGGGTTCATTCAGGTTCAGAAACACAACATCAGCCTGTGTTGTCAAACCCAGCCTCCGTTCACATCAGGGCTTAGCTCATTCATTCTCTTAATATCTTCTCCCGCTCCCCTGCTCTTCCTCTCTCCCTACCCCCTCTCTGTCTCTCTCTCTCCCTCCCTCCACCTTTCTCCCTCCCTCCACCTTTCTCTCGCTCTCCATCCCCCCCTCCCTCGCTCTCCATCCCCCCTCCCTCGCTCTCCATCCCCCCCTCCCTCACCCTCCATCCCCCCCTCCCTCGCTCTCCATCCCCCCCAACTCGCTCTCCATCCCCCCCTCCCTCGCTCTCCATCCCCCCCTCTCTCGCTCTCCCTCCCCCCCTCTCTCGCTCTCCCTCCCCCCATCTCTCGCTCTCCCTCCCCCCATCTCTCGCTCTCCCTCCCCCCATCTCTCGCTCTCCCTCCCCCCATCTCTCGCTCTCCCTCCCCCCATCTCTCGCTCTCCCTCCCCCCATCTCTCGCTCTCCCTCCCCCCCTCTCTCGCTCTCCCTCCCCCCCTCTCTCGCTCTCCCTCCCCCCCCTCTCTCGCTCTCCCTCCCCCCCCCTCTCTCGCTCTCCCTCCCCCCCTCTCTCGCTCTCCCTCCCCCCCTCTCTCGCTCTCCCTCTCTCGCTCTCCCTCCCCCCCTCTCTCGCTCTCCCTCCCCCCCTCTCTCGCTCTCCCTCCCCCCCTCTCTCGCTCTCCCTCCCCCCTCTCTCGCTCTCCCTCCCCCCCTCTCTCGCTCTCCCTCCCCCCCTCTCTCGCTCTCCCTCCCCCCCTCTCTCGCTCTCCCTCCCCCCCTCTCTCGCTCTCCCTCCCCCTCTTTTCCCCCGCCTCCCTCTCTCTCCTCAAGATTACAGAGATAGGGAGGGGTGTTGGGGTTGGAGAAGGTAAGAGATAGGGAGGGGTGTAGGGGCTGGAGGAGGTTACAGAGATAGGGAGGGGTGTAGGGGCTGGAGAAGGTTACAGAGATAGGGAGGGGTGCAGGGGCTGGAGGAGGTTACAGAGATGGGGAGGGATGTAGGGGCTGGAGGAGGTTACATAGATGGGGAGGGGTGTAGGGGATGGGGGAGGTTACAGAGATAGGGAGGGGTGTATGGGCTGGAGGGGGTTACAGAGATAGGGAGGGGTGCAGGGGCTGGAGGAGATTGCAGAGATGGGGAGGGATGTAGTGGCTGGAGGAGGTCACATAGATGGGGAGGGGTGTAGGGGCTGGAGGAGGTTACAGAGATAGGGAGGGGAGTAGGGGCTGGAGGAGGTTACAGAGATGGGGAGGCGTGTACGGGCTGGAGGAGGTTACAGAGATCGGGAAGGGACGAGGAGCTCATGGAGGGATTTGAAAACCAGGATGAGAATTTTGAAATCGAGGCGTTGTTCAACTGGGAGCCAATGTAGGTCAGTGAGCACATGTGGTGATGGGTGAGTGGGACTCGGTGCGAGTTAGGACACGGGGGCAGTGAGCACAGGGGGTGATGGGTGAGTGGGACTGGGTGTGAGTTAGGACACGGGGACAGTGAGCACGGGGGGTGATGGGTGAGCGGGACTCGGTGTGAGTTAGGACACGGGGGCAGTGAGCACAGGGGGTGATGGGTGAGCGGGACTCGGTGTGAGTTAGGACACGGGGACAGTGAGCACAGGGGGTGATGGGTGAGTGGGACTCGGTGCGAGTTAGGACACGGGGACAGCCGAGTTTTGGATCACCTCTAGTTTACGTCGGGTAGAATGTGGGAGGCCGGCCAGGAGTGTGTTGGAATAGTCAATTCTGGAGGGAACCGAGGCACGGATGACGGTTTCAGCAGTGGATGAGCTGAGGCAGGGGGCGTAGACGGATGATGGAAACAGGCGGGTTTAGTTATGCTGCGGGTATGTGGCCGGAAGCTCATTTCAGGGTCAGTATCAATCACAATTCTATTGCTTTATCTTTTTGTTCGGCCCTGGAAATCGAGGCAGTGTGGGGGGAGTGGGACTGATTGGGGTCACTCTTTCACAGAGCCGACTCAGGCAACGATGGGCCGAATGGTCTCCCACGATGCGGTGTGATTATATCTGCGATTCCTTTTCCCCAGAGCCCGACCACGAGCTGTTCCTGGTGTACGGGAAAGGCCGCCCCGGGATCATTCGGGGGATGGACATGAACGCCAAGGTTCCGGACGAGTACATGATCCCCATCGAGAACCTCATCAACCCCCGCGCCCTGGACTTCCACGCCGAGACCGGTTACATCTACTTCGCTGATACCACCAGCTACCTCATCGGTCGTCAGAAAATCGATGGAACCGAGCGGGAAACCATCCTGAAATCTGGTGAGGGCACGTCCCAACGTTTCTCCCCTCCAGCCCCTACACCCCCCTCCAGCTCCCTACACCCCCCTCCCTACACCCCCCCCCCTACCCTCCCTACCCATCTCTGTAACCCCCTCCAGCCCCTACACCCCTCCCTGTAACCTCCTCCAGCCCCTACACCCCTCCCTATCTCTGTAACCCCCTCCAGCCCTACACCCCTCCCCATCTCTGTAACCCCCTACACCTCTCCCTATCTCTGTAACCTCCTCCAGCCCCTACACCCCTCCCCATCTCTGTAACCCCCTACACCTCTCCCTATCTCTGTAACCTCCTCCTCCAGTCCCTACACCCCTCCCTATCTCTGTAACCCCCTACACCCCTCCCCATCTCTGTAACCCCCTACACCCCTCCCCATCTCTGTAACCCCCTACACCCCTCCCCATCTCTGTAACCCCCTACACCCCTCCCCATCTCTGTAACCCCCTACACCCCTCCCCATCTCTGTAACCCCCTACACCCCTCCCCATCTCTGTAACCCCCTACACCCCTCCCCATCTCTGTAACCCCCTACACCCCTCCCCATCTCTGCACCCCTCCACCCCTCCCCATCTCTGCACCCCTCCCCATCTCTGCACCCCTCCACCCCTCCCCATCTCTGCACCCCTCCCCCTATGCACCCCTCCCCCTATGCACCCCTCCCCCTATCCACCCCTCCCCCTATCCACCCCTCCCCCTATCCACCCCTCCCCCTATCTCTGTAACCCCATCCAGCCCCTACACCCCTCCCCCTATCTCTGTAACCTCCTCCAGCCCCTACACCCCTCCCCATCTCTGTAACCCCCTACACCCCTCCCCATCTCTGCACCCCTCCACCTATCCACATCTCTGCACCACTCCCCCTATCCACCCCTCCCCCTATCCACCCCTCTCCCTATCTCTGTAACCCCATCCAGCCCCTACACCCCTCCCTATCCCTGTAACCCCCTCTAGTCCCTACACCCCTCCCTATCTCCCTCAGTGCGGCGCTCCCTCAGTACCGTCCCTCTGACGTGCGGCACTCCCTCAGTACTGCATCTCCGACAGTGCGGCGCTCCGTCAGTACCGCCCCTCCGACAGCGCAGTACGGCGCTGCCTCAGTACCGCCCTTCCGACAGTACGGCGCTCCCTCAGCACCGCTCCTCCAACTGCGTGGTGCTCCCTCAGCACTGCACTGGAGTGTTAGCCTAGATTTTTGTGCTCAAGTCCCTGGAGTGGGACTTGAACCCACAACCTCTGACTCCGAGGCGAGAGGGCTGCCCACTGAGCCACGGCTGCCTGGGGAAGTTTCCTGTGTTAAAGACTCTGTATAAATACGCGTTGTTGTCGGTTTAGAATATCTTGCTGGATTTTGCACTCGATGGCTGTATACCCGACGTGTTTACCCCTGTCTGTCTGTCTGTGTGTGTGTGTTTGAAGGACTGAACAATGTTGAAGGTGTTGCCGTGGACTGGATGGCCAATAACCTGTACTGGACAGATGACGGCCCAAAGAAGACCATCAGCGTTGCTAGGCTGGAGAAAGCGTCACAGACCAGGAAGACGCTAATCGAAGGGAAGATGACGCATCCGCGTGCGATTGTGGTCGACCCGTTGAATGGGTAGGCGGAGCCTGTAACCTCCTCCAGCCCCGACACAGCTCAGCAACCCACTTACCTCAGTAACAGATTCAAACTGGCTCCAGACTGGTTCGTGGACAAATGATGCATGGGAGTTCAGCACACTGGCTAACAACTCCGTTAAAATAACAGGCACAAGACGTTACTGTGCCATCAATGTGTTCGGCAGTGTGCTTAAAAACAGTGCAAATTAAACTCCACGACTGTTTAATAACTTTACAATCTGTGAGCGGAGAACTAAGGCAGCTCCCCTTTAAAAATTGGAGACGGCCAGGTTTTTTGACGGGTTCCCGAGAGAGGCCGGGGGTCTCAGCTGCCCTGGAAGCATCGAGCGCTTCATTCTTCAGACTGGTGTCGGGGACAGACTCGCCCGCCTCGCGCTCTCACTCTCGCTCTGAGACACAGACACCCATACACACACACAGACACCCATACACACACACAGATACTCACACACACACAGATACTCACACACAGACAGATACTCACACACACACAGACACCCACACACACACACACACACACAGATACTCACACACACACAGATACTCACACACACACAGACACCCACACACACACACACACACACAGATACTCACACACACACAGATACTCACACACAGACAGATACTCACACACACACAGACACCCATACACACACACACACACACAGATACT